>NC_134574.1:72111968-72296968 GCF_050947875.1 Dermacentor variabilis | reverse complement strand
TAAAGATGTGCGTGAGGTGAGTGTATCCAATGTGCAAACGACATAATTTAACTTCAGAAAACTGTTCTTGATCTCTACATGACTTCCATTCTCCTAAGATGAGTTTTGATGAGTAAGATGAGTTAGCCCGCCAACGCTTTGTGCCTGTTATTTAGTTCACTACTCCATGTAGATTGCCATTTGTCCCTGAGTTTGATGAGTACTAACTGCGTGCGATCTTTATGGGGTATGCTCACTTGTTCTATACCATTGTTACGAGTTTGTGCAGCGCATAGGTCTGCTCTCTCATTGTCATCAATTCCTACGTGACTTGGAACCCAACAGTTTTATGTTATGTCCTTACGTTGCGATCGCTGCTATATTACGCACTACTTCCCCAAGTAAAGGCATGGCTGCATTTCTAGAGTGTAGTGCTCTAATTACACTGAGGGAATCAGAGTAGATAGGGCTGTCCTCTATGTTCTCGCATATTATTTTATTTACAGCTATTAACACAGCATAACACTCTGCAGTAAACATTGACACGCATTGGGGAGATCTTGCCATATTTCTCCAGTTCCCCTCCACTACTGCACTTCCGATGTAAGATGTGGTTTTGGAACCATCTGTAAATAATTCAGTGGTCTTCATATCTTTCTTTAAGTGCGAGATGCTCTTATATGATATGTTCTCTTGGGGTTTGTCTTTTGTGAAATTGTGTAAGAGTCAGATCCAGCACTGACGGAAAACTGTACTATGGGAGCAACGCGACGTGGTTTTATTCAATGTCAGTTAATGTGCCCGATTAATGCTGTTCGCTGCATGCCTCTTCGAAGTGCAGTGGCAGTGGCTTTGTGGTTTGCGGTCTATTGTTGAACAGTTTTCGAGAGAAACAAGTTGCGACGATCGAATAACACAGATTTTGTGTTTGCGCTCTGATTCTAAGAACACATGCGCATGTCAGTGTTATTCTCCTATCGCCTAGTGAGGGCTCATTTGCTTCTACATACAGGCTTACTACAGGGGATGTACTGCATGCTCCGCACGAAAGCCGCACACCTGGATTATTAACCGGATCCATTAGTTCTAAATATGAGGGTCTTGCTGAACCATAAACTATGCTGCCGTATTCAAGGCAAAAACGTACCACAGAACGCTCTGTCTAGAAGGCACATTCTATCAGAGCCCTAGCGCTTCTTTCAGAGTACTTTAAGGACGTTCAGAACTCGGGGAGCTTTGACTTTCAAATTATTTATGTGTGCTAGGAATGTGAGTTCTTTACCAAATATAATGTCTAAAAATTTGTGTTTTTCGTTTACTGGGCTTATTGTTTCATTTAGGTGCCGTAAAGGATCAAGCTGTAGGCCTCTTTTAAGTGAGAGAGAAAAGTGCAACTCTTTTTTGTGGGGAAAACATAAATCCATTTCTGTCTGCCCAGATCGCGAGTTTCTTCAGTGTGAGTTTTATCGGCCTCTCACATGTTCACAAGTTGGAGGACGTGCATGCAATTTGGAGGTCGTCGACGCAGGCAGAATACATAATAGGCTTTGGGATTATTCTTGCTATTGAGTTGATTTTTAGTATGAAGAATGTATTACTTCAAGTACAACCCTGTGGCACTTCATTCATATGAGCGAAGTTCCTCGAAAGCGTTGAACCAAGGCACACCTTAAATGTACGATCGGAGAGGAAGCCTTTAGGCATTTCAGCATCCTGCCGCAGATACCTAAGTTCAGGAAATCCTCGTCCGATACTACTCCTCTGCTTGTGTTGGGCGAGATATGGAGAGATTATGACCTTAATGTCAGCGATACTTAAGAGTTCAGCGATCTTTTATACTACATCTTTCTTTGTGAGTTCAAGGAGGAGTTCTCCGCTTGCCATCTCTGATGCTTTGTAGCCTGGTGCGACTGTGTTTGATAAGCTATTTGATACGGGGAAAGGTGATATTTTTCTTATGGTAGTATTACCTTCACTGTGAAAGGCATGGTACTTTGGGAAGGCGCCTTCTTTCAGTTTCAAATGGAACAGAAATGTTCCTTCGCTGCACCGTCTTTTCTGAGGGCGATCTTGGAGGGGAGGAAAGCGTTTGCCATATAAACCCAGGAAAATTCCATGGCGATGGTAGCCACCCACCACCGAGCCCAACAAGGGGAGGCTACTAGGTTGGGAATAATACCTGTGCACGCCAGACATGTGCCGCCACTGTGGCCCTTTATATATATATATATATATATATATATATATATATATATATATATATATATATATATATATATCATCAGCCTGGTTATGCCCACTGCAGGGCAAAGGTCTCTCCCATATTTCTCCAACTATCCCGGTCATGTACTAATTGTGGCCATGTTGTCCCTGCAAACTCCTTAATCTCATCCGCCCACCTAACTTTCTGCCGCCCCCTGCTACGCTTCCCTTCCCTTGGAATTCACTCCGTAACGCTGAATGACCATGGGTTATCTACCCTCTTCATTCTTCATACTTCATACTCTTCATACTTTCTTGATTTCAACTAAGATGTCATTACCTCCCGTTTGTTCCCTCACCAAATCTGCTCTTTTCTTATCCCTTAACGTTGCACCCATTATTCTTCTTCCCCTAGCTCGTTGTGTCGTCCTCAATTTAAGTAGAACCCTTTTCGTTAGCCTCCAGGTTTCTGCCCCGTACGTGAGTACTGGTAAGACACAGCTGCTACACACTTTTCTATTGGGGGATAATGGCAACCTGCTGTTCATGATCTGAGAATGCCTGCCAAACGTACCCCAGCCCATTCTAATTCTTCTGATTATTTCAGTCTCATGATCCGGATCCGCAGTCCCTACCTGTCCTATAAGTAGATGTATTCCCTTACCACTTACAGTGCCTCGCTACCTATCGTAAAATACTGTTCTCTTCTGAGAGTGCTAAACATTACTTTAGTTTTCTGTAGATTAATCTTCAGACCCACCCTCCTGCTTTGCCTCTCGAAGTCAGTGAGCATGCATTGCAATTGGTCCCCTGAGTTACTAAGCAAGGCAATATTGTCAGCGAATCGCAAGTTAATAAGGTATTCTCCATTAACTCTTATCCCCAATTCCTCCCATTGCAGGTCTCTGAATACCTCCTGTAAACACGCTGTGAATAGCATTGGAGAGATCGTATCTCCCTGCCATACGCCTTTCTTTATTGGGATTTTGTTGCTTTCTTTATGGAGGACTACGGTGGCTGTGGATCCGCTATAGATATCTTTCAGTATTTTTACATACGGCTCCTTTACACCCTGATTCCGTAATGCTTCCATGACTGCTGAGGTTTCGACTGAATCAAATGCTTTCTCGTAATAAATGAAAGCTATATATAAGGTTTGGTTATATTACGCACATTTCTCTATCGCTTGATTGATAGTATGAATATGGTCTATTGTTGAGTAGCCTTTACGGAATCCTGCCTGGTCCTTTGGTTGACGGAAGTCTAAGGTGTTCCTAATTCTATTTGCAATTACCTTAGTAAATACTTCGTAGGCAACGGACAGTAAGCTGATCGGTGTATAATTTTTGAAGTCTTTGGCGTCCCCTTTATTATGGATGAGGATTATGTTACCGTTCTTCCAAGATTCCGGTACACTCGAATTCATGAGGCATTGCGTGTACAGGGTGGCCAGTTTTTCTAGAACAATGTCCCCATCATCCTTCAACAAATCTGCTGTTACCTGATCCTCCCAAGCTGCCTTCCCCCTTTGTATAGCTCCCAAGGCTTTCTTTATTCTTCCGGCGTTACCTGTGGGATTTCGAATTCCTCTAGACTATTCCCTCTTCCATTATCGTCGTGAGTGCCACTGGTACTGTATAAATTTCTATAGAACTCCTCAGCCACTTGAACTATCTCATCCATATTAGTAATGATATTGCCAGCTTTGTCTCTTAACGCATACATCTGATTCTTGCTAATTTCTTCTTCAATGCTTTTAGGCTTCCTCCGTTCCTGAGAGCATGTTCAATTCTATCCATATTATACTTCCTTATGTCAGCTGTCTTACGCTTGTTGATTAACTTCGAACGTTCTGCCAGTTCTGTTCTAGCTGTAGGGTTAGAGGCTTTCATACATTGGCATTTCTTGATCAGTTCTTTCGTCTCCTGCGATAGCTTACTGGCGTCCTATCTAGCGGAGTTACTACCGACTTCTATTGCACATTCCTTAGTGATGCCCATAAGATTGTCGTTCATATCGTCAACACTAAGGTCATCTTCCTGAGTTAAGGCCGAATACCTGTTGTATAGCTTAATCTGGAATTCCTCTATTTTCCCTCTTACCGCTAACTCATTTATCGGCTTCTTATGTGTCAGTTTCTTCCGTTCCCTCCTCAAGCCTAAGTTAATTCGAGCTCTTAACATCCCATGGTCACTGCAGTGCACCTTGCCGAGCTGGTCACCGGGATCAGGCCACACTCCAGGCCTGTTTGTGCAATTTTATCGACAACACGCGAATTTTTTTTTAATCCTGTGGAAAGTTGCGCGGCGCCGGGATTCGAACCACGGAACTCTTACTCGCGAGGCGGATGTTCTACCTCTACGCCAGATCCGCCTCTCTTTTTTTTTCTTTATTACATGGAAAAGAAAACTGAAGATGTATTACAAAGTGGACACAAGTATACACTTAAAACTCAGGCAAACACACACATGCATCCAACAAGTGCATCCAGTCTGGTGCAGGTTCCTGTGCAGCGGAGACACTTCCTACATAAGCAGCACTTTCGCGAAAGGAGTTTGTAGATTGCGGCCTTTCGGCATGGCGGTCACACAGTCTACTTCTCCATAGGCTATGTAAACCAAGTACTATGAACATGTCATAGGGAGGACCACCCGTAACCTTAAACGGTAGAAACCTAATTGTATATGGAGTCATGTCAATGTCCTTTTAAAGCGTCCGTTCGAGAATGTCCCAAAAGAATACAGCGTCCCTACAGTCTATGAAGCAGTGATCTATGGTGTCGGCACTTGGACAGAGCCGACAGTTTGTTGACCACGGCACAAAGAAACCCCTCGAATTCAACCAAGTTTTAACAGGGAGTGTTTCCGAATGTAGCTTAAAGAAAAATGTTTTTACTCCAGGAGGTACACACATTTTTCGGACGCGCTTAAGTACATCATGATAAGGTGGGCTTAAATAAGGTGCACGATAGAAAGGATCTGGGAAAATAGAGTCCACCAGTGCCGCATAAATCGCTTTTCGACTCGCAGTGAACACGTACTCCAGGCTGAATCTAAATTTCAAGAAAAGAAATGCGTCAACAACCTCCTTAAGAAAGCCCCAAGGAGCCTGTGGGACATCTTTGGCATTTGATGACACTATTAGGAATATAATGAACTAAACGAAGTTGCAACATTTCACGCAAGTATGGATGGTCATTGTCTCGAAAGAAAAACAGGCGTGAAACAATTTGCCTGATGAAGAGGTGGACTAATCCTAGACCACCACGTTCAAGAGGGAGGAACAGATTGTGGCGCCGCATCGATTCACAACTGGAACTCCAAATAATTGTTGCAAATACGCGATGCAGTTCCTGAAGGCGAAATCGTGAGCAGTGCAGTACTTGCAGCACATACATAAGACGGGAAGCTAAGAAAACGTTACAGACTTCAGCACGAAAGAACATTGACAAATTCCGCGCTCGCCATGAATTCACTTTACGTTGAATTTTGCCAACTTCTCCCGACCAATGAGCGTTGCTATTTCTATACTGTCAGAGAGGCACACCTAAATAACGCAGATCTTCTTTCCATAGAATGCCTGCGTAATGTGATGGCATTGTGGCCCATAATCCAAACCAAAAACCTGAACTTTTTTTAAAGTTAACGCTTGCACCAGAAGCAGCACAAAATTCTTCTGTAATTGCAAGAGCAGTCTTCACACTCTCTTTATCTGTACAAAAAAAAGGCCACGTCGTCCGCATATGCAAGAACCCGAACCTCATTAGTCAGTAATTTAAACCCTTGGAAATTTTGTTCTTTAACAATGCTCATACGAGTGGTTCTAAATACAAGCAGAATAGGAGCGGTGTCAAAGGGCATCCTTTTCGTACTGATGATGCAAGCCTAATCGAATCGGAGAGAGAGCCATTCACTATCAGCCTCGTTGGACCATTAGCATAACATATCCTGACACCTCTAAGGGGCAGGGGCCCGATATTTATATGCTCTAGTACAGTAAACAGGAATGAGTGATTTACCCTGTCGAACGCCTTAGCCAGATCTAGCTGTACCATTGCCACCTGTCCAAACCCCTCAGCTACACACTCTAGCTCCGATCTCGCAACATGAATGGACTGGTCCTTGATGCCACATGTTTAATGATCACCGACCACAGATCTTATTACAACTTGCAAACGCTTAGCTAATACCTTAGCAAAAATTTTATAATCAACATTGCATAAGGAGATAGGCCGATATCCGTCAATTTTTTGCAATTTAGTCTCATCATCGCTTTTCGCTATAAGGACGGTGCGTCCTTCGTACATTGTGGCGGTTAGGTACCCTACTTCCAAGGCCTCACGGTACACCTGAAGTAATAATAGAGTGTTTTAGTTGAGCGTGTTTACGCTCCGCTAAGCAGCTAAGCGGAGCGGAAGCGCGAATGCGCATGCGCCGTCCGCTTAGCCGTAAGCGGGCTAGCGGAGCGAAGAACACGGTCCGCTAAGAAGCTGCCTGAGCGGAGCGTGCCGCGCAGCACTTTGGCTAGCGTTGGCGTCAGAACGGATTGGATTGGATGCAGAAAGCAAGCGCGCTGGCTAACACGTGGCGTTCCCCAAGACGGCGCTTTCTTTTCCTTTGGATAAAATGGACCGGTAACGCATTACAAGCGCACGTCTAGGTACTTCATGGAGAAATAAGTTATATATATACATATATACGTTTTACTGTATAAGAGTGATCATAAAGTGTTTTTATTTTCTTTCATTACCCTGAATTTAGCCAGGGGGTGCTGCAACTACGAAAGGTCCGCTCCGCTACGCTAAACGTATAACTAAAACGTGAAAATCGCCCACCGCTCCGCTGTGGCTTAGCGGGGCAGCTCGGAGCGGAGCGTACCGCAAAGACGCTCAACTAAAACACTCTAATATTGATAAGAGGGAACGAAAACACTGATAAAATTCGGCAGTAAGGCCATCGGGGCCGGGCGTCTTGCCCTTCGCTAACGAATCCATGCATGCAGTTACCTCATTGATATCAATGTTTTCATTTGTATAATTGTGATCATCCTGATTTAACGGGGGCAGCAACGATAAAATTTTTTGGCAGCATCTGTATCCAATGGCTTATGGTCTCGAAATAGTTTTTGATAATGCTCGAAAAACGCTTTAGTTATTAGAGTAGGCTCGTTAACAATGATTCCACCATACTCTATTTCTAGTATTTGTTTAGACAGCGCGTGTCGGCGCTCGTCACCAAAGGCCCTACTGCAAGGCTGTTCTTCCATGAAACGCTGCTCTCGCGCACGCCCTAGTGCACCTCTGTATTTTTCTGCGTTCAAAGTTTGTAACTGTGCCTTGACATTATAAATATCATCAATATATTGACCCGGATGTAAGCATTCAAGCTCATGCAATTCACTCAGAAGTTTTTACAATGCTTTGTAATTATTCTTTCTTTCAAAGGCCAGTATTGATGATTCCTCGATAGCTATCATTTTAACTTCCTGTTTGAATAATTCCCACACAGCAAAGAGTGGCAAGTCCTTGCGGCATGACACATGAGCTATAAGCTCAGTAACGCGATTTAAGAAACACTCACGCGAAAGTAATTGGTTATTAAACTTCCGCAGCTCCCAGCACATACGCCCACTTTGATACCGACGGCTGCCAAACGATGCTGAGACTAGGCAATGGTCACTAAAAAATATAGGGTGCACAGTGTAACCATAAATAAGAAGTAGTGCACTAAGTGAAACGTAAATTCGATCAGGCCTTGCATGCTAGGTGCCCTGGAAGTGCGTATATCGACATCCTGCCTTTTCATTTTCCCCAATTTCCACAAGCTGATAATCACATATCAAGCGTTGCAATGCATCACTACTTGTACCATGTCTCAGCTTCAGTGACGTGCGATCTTGCGCGTTACATACACAATTAAAGTCTCCAAAGAGGACCAATGCACGATCAGTACAGAAATGATGTTCTAGAGATAAGAAGAAGCACTCGCGTTCACATAACTTGTTCGAAGCATAAACACACACAAATCTAAAGCTCATACCACTGATATCCATATCGCAACAGATTAGGCGCCCTACCCTATCTGTAAACAAATGTAGCAAATCACATGGTAAATGTTTGCTAACAAATAACATACAGCCTGCGGAAATGCCGACTGCATGGCTGACACAAACATTATAGTCAGATAGGAATGAAGATAGAGCTACTTCTGTGTTTTCGTCGGATTCAATCTTTGTTTCTTGGATAGCAGCAATATCTAGTTTTCTATTTCGTAACAAATGAAGAAGCTGTACTTGCCGTCGCTTACTTCGTAAGCTACGGACATTTAATGTACCAAAATGGAAGGGAAGAGCGCCCGCCATGATTACCTGTGTAGGTGCAGCGTCTAAACACTGCTCCAGAGGTGCACCACTCCCTTCTTGATGAGGTGATGCACTATGGACCTTCTGGTGCACGTTAACACAAGGGACATCTGCAGGAGTAGGCGTTCCCCGGAGCGGTTTTGTCAACTTTGACACCTTGGGAACGCGAGCCTCTTTTCCCGAGGGCGATGGATTGTCAGATGGCGCTGGACGCTTCTTAGCGGCCTCGCACATCGATCCAGATTGAACTGAGGGTGGGCGATCTTAAACTGGTGGCGATTCTGCCCATGACACAGATGGTTCTTCGTCAGGCGCCTTAGTCTCATCCTCGCTCGCAGGCTTCTGGCTGAGGCTTATGTCAGCCGATGACGGCTTAATCTGTTCTTGTCGATGAGTCTCAGGGAGTGTTTCTCCAGTTGCATCCGCACCTCACTCACGTCCATGAGATGATCGGTGATGGTATCATTTTCAGCTGGTCTATTTCCACGAAGCTTGTCAGCGTAGATTCCGACGCATGCATCTGCAGGGTGACCGTAGCGGTGACAGTTACTACAGCATGGTGTTCGACATTGTCGCCGGATATGCCCAACTCTGTTGCACCGGAGGCAAAGTGGTGGTCGGCCAGGTACCAAGATAAGGCACTGGTAGCCGTATATGTTCAACAGATGTGGCAGATTACTGGCAGAAACGCCATCTTTCTGTGAACGCTACGTCTCGGTTAGTCATTTGCCAGCCCTCCCATGCCGTCACACCACCACATTTTCTCGTGATGGACTGCACTGTGCCATATTGCTCTAGCGCTTCAACAATCCGTCTCTGTTCAAGGTGTTGGGGAAGCCAAAGAAGCTTCATCTTGATATTCTTGCATTCCGGATCAATGACAAGGCACCTCAGGCCCTTCACCAACAACTCGCCTTTGTCGACAAGTTTCTGTTTCGCGATGCTATTAACACATGTCACCAACCACAAATGGCTCATCTGGTATTGTCCAGCGCCGAGTATGTCAGTTGCATTTAGCACTGAAAGGAGAGCATCGCGAAAGTCGCAGGCTCGATACGGCCGCCCTGCCAGGTCAGCATGCAGGAAAACTGAATTAAGGACGGTGTTGCCAGCCGGTAGACGAGAAAGAACGACTTTATGAGTACCGGAATCGGTAGATGATGGTGGGTGTGATCCTCGGCCAAGGGCCGATGCGCTGTTTCCAGCGGAGCTCATCGCAAACGTGGCCGCCTCACGTGAAAGATATATATATATATATATATATATATATATATATATATATATATATATATATATATATATATATATATATATATATATATATATATATATATATATATTGTCGCGAAGCACTTTGAACAGTACGCGTTCGCGACTAGAACGTTGGAGCAGCGAGAGGTAGTGTAGCCGACCGAGCACCGAAACAAGGTTGTTCCTTCTCGTCGTCGTTGTCTCTCTCCTAGCCACAGCCCCACTGCTCCCTATTTTACAGTACAGTTATCTCCCCCGCGGAAAAGGAAGCCGTCCCGGTGACCTACGGGTAGGACAGCACAGGCGGATCATAGTAGGGCTTGAGACGCTGGGCATGCACAATTTCGCGGCCACGACGGCGATGATCCAAAGGTAGCTCGAGGGGTTCCACAATATAGTTGACTGGAGACGTTTGTTTGATCACGCGGTATGGGCCTTGGTACTTCGACGCGAGTTTCGGTGACAGTCCAGTGGTAGAGGCTGGAACCCAAAGCCACACTAGCGAGCCAGGAGCATAGGATACAGGAGCATTGGAACTTTCTCGATGGTGCTTCTGGCGTTGCTGGTCTTCTGACGTAAATATACGGGAAAGCTTGCGACACTCTTCTGCGTGTGCAGCAGCTTCGGATAGGGTAGTTGTTTCCGTGGAGTCAGGGCGGTACGGAAGGATAGTGTCCATTGTGGAAAAAGGTTCGCGTCCGTACAGGAGAAAGAAGGGCGAAAATCCCGTGGTAGTCTGCGTGGCGGTGTTGTAAGCGTAGGTCAGAAAAGGTAGAACATGGTCCCATTTGGTTTGGTCGGATGCAACGTACATGGCCAGCATGTCACCAAGAGTGCGATTAAAGCGCTCGGTCATGCCATTAGTCTGCGGATGATACGCAGTAGTGGTGCGATGAATGATGCGGCATTCTTTGAGGAGAGCCTCCATGACGTCGGACAGGAAGACGCGGCCTCTGTCACTGAGTAATTCCCTGGGAGCTCCGTGGCGAAGGATGATGTGGCGCAGGAGAAACCAGGCGACGTCCCGTGTAGAAGCGCTGGACAAAGGGGAAGTTTCCGCATAGCGCGTAAGATGGTCGATGGCCACGATTACCCAGCGATTGCCATCGGATGTGGTTGGCAGAGGTCCATAAATGTCGATGCCGACTCGATCAAAAGCACGTGCTGGGCAAGGCAAAGGCTGCAATGGGGTGGTTGAACGACGAGGGGGATCTTTACGGCGTTGGCAAACAAAACAGGAGCGGACATAATGATGGATGAATCGATACATCCCCCGCCAGTAGTAACGAAGGCGTAGACGCGCGTATGTCCTCAGTACCCCTGCATGCGCGCATTGGGGATCGTCGTGGAACGCTGAGCAAATATCCGAACGCAGGTGTCGCGGGATGACAAGCAACCATTTGCGGCCGTCCGGGAGGTAGTTGCGACGGTACAGGAGCCCGTCGCGAATGGAGAATTGATGCGCTTGGCGACGTAATGCGCGATTGTTAGTGGGTGTCGATGGGCTGGACAAAAAACGCAGCATGGACACAATCCATGGGTCTTTCTTCTGCTCCAGAAGAATGTCCGTGGCAGCAAGGGAGGACTCGGACAATGAGGCGTTCGGGAAGCTAGCCTCGTCTGTTAGTGGCGAACGAGACAAGGCATCCGCATCCGAATGTTTTCGGCCAGAACGATACAGTACGCGAATGTCATACTCCTGCAGTCGAAGGGCCCATCGAGCAAGACGACCGGACGGTTCTTTTAAGGATGACAGCCAGCACAGCGAATGGTGATCAGTTATGACATCAAACGGGCGGCCATAAAGATACGGACGGAATTTGGTTATGGCCCAAATTATAGCCAGGCACTCCTTTTCTGTGACAGAATAGTTCAATTCAGGTTTAGTGAGTGCACGACTGGCGAAGGCAACGACGTACTCATCGAAGCCAGCCTTTCTCTGACCGAGAACGGCCCCAAGGCCAACGCCACTGGCATCCGTGTGTATTTCAGTTGGAGCACTGGGGTCGAAATGGCGCAGGATTGGTGGTGACGTCAAGAGACGACCCAGATTTGTGAAGGCGGCATCGCAATCCGGTGACCAGGTTGAAAGGTTGTGGCCACCATGAAGAAGCTGCGTTAAAGGTGCTATTATAGTGGCAAAATTGCGGATGAAACGGCGAAAGTATGACGCTAATCCAATGAAGTTGCGCAGTTCTTTCAAAGTCGTTGGTCGGGGAAACTGGGCAACAGCTTCTAGTTTCGCCGGATCAGGAAGTACACCTTCTTTCGACACGACATGGCCGAGGATGACCAGCTGCCGGGCAGCCAAGTGACACTTCTTCAAATTAAGCTGGAGGCCAGCATCGGCGATGCACTTTAGGGCGCGTTCAAGTCGAAGTAAGTGGGAAGGGAAGTCCGGTGAAAAGATAACGATGTCGTCCAGATAACACAGGCATATCTGCCATTTGAGGCCGCGCAAGATGTTGTCCATCATTCTTTCAAATGTGGCAGGCGCATTACACAGGCTAAATGGCATCACGGTGAATTCGAATAAACCGTCAGGTGTGATGAAGGACGTTTTCGGACGGTCTGACTCAGCCACTGGCACTTGCCAGTACCCGGATCGTAAGTCTAAGGATGAGTAAAATTCAGCGCCTTGGAGGCAGTCTAGCGCGTCGTCAATACGGGGTAGCGGATAAACGTCCTTGCGTGTGATCTTATTAAGTCGCCGGTAGTCCACGCAAAAGCGAATTGCGCCATCTTTCTTTTTTACCAGCACTACAGGAGAAGCCCAGGGACTGTGCGAAGGTTGTATGACACCGCGTTGGAGCATGTCTGCAACTTGCTCAGCGATCACGCTACGCTCCGTGGCGGATACACGATACGGCCTGTGGCGTAAAGGCGCATGGTTGCCGGTGTCGATGTGATGGACAACAGTGGAAGTACGGCCTAAGCGAGATTGTTGTAGGTCGAATGACGTGCGAAAGCGGTCTAGAAGATGGACGATCTGGGCGTGCTGCGCTGGAGTGAGGTTGGGATCAATACTCTGGTAAAATGTTGGGTCACATGGCGGCGTGGGAGGAGAAACTTGAAGGGCCAGAGCGTCAACCGGAGGAGAAGCCGGGTCGTCAGGCACATCGTAAAGGCAGCTTGGTTCGATTTCGTCGGCATAACCAAGACACTCATTGTGGAGCAGCCTAGCAGGGCAAGGAAACAGGTTGGATACATAAAGTGCGCTCGAACCTTGTCGAATGGCAAGAAGGGCAAAAGGAAGCAAGAAAGGATGGCGGCGAGCAACAAGCTTAGACAGCGTGAAAAGAACTGTGGAGTCGGAAAGCCCAACGCAGAAAACGGGTACAAGTGCGGCAGAGTATGGAGGAATCTCGGTGTCGGCGGTGACGAACACACGACTGGAAGTGGCATCAGTATCTTCAAAAACGTTGGTGCCGAACGGCGACAGCGCGAGTTCAGCACGGCCACAATCTATAACGGCATGATGAGAGGACAGAAAGTCCCAGCCTAAAATCATGGCATGGGAGCAGCGAGGCAGAACAACGAACTCAATATGGTATAAAGCGCCGCTTATAACAACACGCACTGTACACTTCCCTAAGGGTCCAATCGGCGCAGCGCTTGCTGTACGTAATGAAATGGCTGAATAAGTCGTCGCGACTTTTCTAAGGGTAAGACGAAGCTGGTCCGAAATCACTGATATTGCTGCTCCCGTGTCTACAAGCGCATGAACGGCAATGTCTTCTGCATAAACTTCAAGGACGTTCGCAGGAAATAAATGAGGTCTTGAGGAGTTCGCTGAGATCGCAGTTCTTGCCTCCGGAACTGCGGTCCTTAGTTTTCCTCTCGGATAGCTTCAGGACGACGGATAAGCGGCGACAGAGAACGCCGACGGGGAGACGGAGACCGACGGGTATTGAAGGGTCGGGAAAGAGGAGACGAGGCTTCGAAGGGCTGAGCGGCAGGAGCAGAACGGGACGGAGAGTCGAAACCGTTACTTTGTGCTCTCGGAGAATCCGAAGGATACCATCCACGCCGGCGGCAAAGCCGTGCTACATGCCCAGGTAGGCCACACGAATAACAGATAGGCCGATTGTCATGGGTGCGCCATGGATTGAGAACAGCGGGCGTAGACTTGGAAATATTGGCGAGGTGGGCGCACGGGCTGCTGTGGCGGCCAGTAGCTGCTTGGGGGGGCAGGAGAATATGTTGCAGCTGCTTGCGGAGGTGAGGGAAAGGCGCTGGTAAGTCTGGACTGATTACCTGCAGAAGGAGGCCTTGGATTAGCGACAACGGCAGCGTACGTAAGTGGCACAGGCGTAGGAGGCGGTGGATGAGCAAGTGGTACTGCGTTAGCGACTTGTTCGTGTATCAGGTGACGGAGATCTGGAGACAAGCGCGGCTCTGAGGCTGGAGTGACTGGCAGAAGAGAGAGTTGGCGCGCCACTTCTTCTCGTACAAATTGCTTGATTCTGTCGAAAATTTCTGAACTGCAAGGAGTAGAAGTGACACCATCACTCAGAGCTGAAAGCGCGACGTCCGGAGCGAGAGCTCGGCGCGTAGAAAGCCGCTGTTTGCGCAGCTCCTCATAGATCTGGCAAAGCGTTATGATGTCGTTGACCGTCTGAGGATTCCTTGCCAAGAGCATCTGGAAGGCGTCGTCTTCTATGCCTTTCAAGATGTTCTTGACCTTGTTATCTTCGGTCATATCTGGGTCTATACGCCGGCAGATGTCAACTACATCTTCAATGTAGCTCGTAAAAGTTTCGCCCTTTTGTTGGGCACGACAGTGAAGCTGTTGTTCAGCCCGAAGTTTGCGCACAGCAGGGCGACCGAATACTTCTTGAAGTGCCGTTCGGAATGCTGACCAGGTGGAAAAGTCAGCCTCATGGTTGCGGAACCAAAAATGGGCGACCCCGGAAAGGTAGAATGGGACGTAGCCAAGCTTGTCAGCTTCAGACCATTTGTTGTGGGCACTCACTCGGTTGTATGACGACAGCCAGTCCTCTACGTCATGATCGTCAGTTCCATTGAATATGGGAGGATCCCGTTGGCGTGGCGCACCAAGACAGACGACTGGAGGCGGTGCCATGGGAGGCGCGTTAGGGCTAGTCTCCTCAGGCATGGGAGATGTGACAGGGATCGTGCGGCTTCGGAGTTCCAGGATGGCAATAAGTCCAGCACCTTCCACCAAATGTCGCGAAGCACTCTGAACAGTAAGCGTTCGCGACTAGAACGTTGGAGCAGCGAGAGGTAGTGTAGCCGACCGAGCACCGAAACAAGGTTGTTCCTTCTCGTCGTCGTTGTCTCTCTCCTAGCCACAGCCCCACTGCTCCCTATTTTATAGTACAATATATGTATATATATATATATATATATATATATATATATATATATATATATATATATATATATACATATATATGGTGCCATATGGCAAGAAGACTGGGAAGAAGCCTGCACGCGCGACGACCTTCAAGTCCAGCTTCGGGCTGTCCAAAGGCCCTGCGATAGGGCTGAAGATCACGGTCTTCCGCCATCCGCGCGGCTGCGGCCCGCGACTACGGCAAAGTAGACCCTTAGCACCAAATAAAGTTTATTGTTTGTCTGTCTGTGCTCCTACTGATAGGAATATTTTAAATTTTTCTGAGGCATTGTCTTATATTTTTGTTGCATTTAAAATTCCTCTCCGTCTAAATGGTGCTTCTCGAAGCACGTAAGGCGCTACATAGAAGCTTTTTCTTCCCTCTACTTTTCGCAATAAACGTGGTTACATAAATTCCGCATGTTCCTTCTTGTGCGTGAGCAAACAGCCCCTTTTGTGTCAATAAAATTCGGTCTAGATGTACAAGCGCGACAATGTGCTGACCAATACAAATCAGTTTTTATTGATAATGCACGCTAGCGCAACCAAATTTTATCGCTGTGGCCTTTTTGGCCCGCATATACATTTCATCGCATGACAGCGAAAGGCAGTCCACCGCCATTCACCCTGTGCCAAAAATAACTATCCACACATTACTCTGACTGCGTAGGAGAAAAAAAGGCTCTTCATAGCAAGAAGTTGACAGTTTTCACGCTTATAGAGTCGTCGCAAACAAGGCCCGCCGTGGCTTGGGAAGTCACAGAGACTTGGTATTAGTTGCTGTATGCGTGTGCAAGTTGTTTAGTCTGACAGAATGAACGAAACACGACAGTTAGGTGACCTCTCTTGAGTAATGGCGTGCCTGAAGGGCTTGATTTCAGGCTTTCTTGCCAGGACTGCGTGCAAGCCGCTCGCATGCGGATAGATTACAGCAGCGCTGAAAAAAGAAAGAGAGAAAGAAAGTATTCCGTCGCATCACCTGAAGGATAAACCGCTGCGAATGGTGGCCCCTGTAACATCAGTTGTCTGTATTTGTAAATTAAGCGGTCTGTTTCTCGAAGCCTTCATCGTAGGATGTTTTCGTCACGTCTGTAGCGGCTCGCCGCCTGCTATATAATACGCATTTCCCTTCGGCGTATTCACATTCAGTACGATCCCAAGCGAGGACGATTCAAGCTTCGATATAAAGCTCAACACGTTATTCCACACTGAATACAGATCGGGCAGCCTGCATTTCAGCAAGACCGCAAAGCGAATGCAATGAAAGGTACGTTTTCCAACATTCTTTCAGAGTCATTGAAATATTCAATGAAACGAAAAATCATGCCAAGTATCGCGCAAGGCCTTGCCCTCATTAACGATACGCACTTTAGTTTCTTACGCACATACCTATAAGGTAGGCTGTATGGGAACAATTGGCAGCCTATTAAAGAAAAGAGTTGGAATGCCTAATCTTCACTTCTATACGCCGAGCTTAACACACTGAAACAAAATTTATCTCGCTTACCTTAGTCTACATGACATCGCTCGTGTCATTACAATGTCCAGCGTAGAACTGCACTTGAATTAAGAACGAAATTACTCGTTCACATCAGTGCGAATTCCGAAGCGAAGACAAAATTCGATGCTGCGAACGTAACACTGGCCAAAGAGGTCTGTAAGCGGAGCTCGAGACATATGTTGTTATCCCTAGTTCCACTGCATTACATTAAGTCCTTGCCTTACGTCTAGCCTGAGGGTAACAAAGGCGAAGCATCCAAAGCAGTATACCAATCACTAGCGTTGTACTCGAACTCAACCCACCGCGTTCTGACGAAACGCGGAGGGCAGCTGGTGCGACTCAGCACGCGAGAACACTGCTTGGCGATAGTTCGCCGTCAGGGAGGGCGCAGATTGGTTGTTTTAGCAAAATCGGATGACCTACGTCATACTATTTTGCTTAACGAGCCAATCAGCGCGCCTGACGGCAAATATCTTTGACCAATCGTGGAAGACTAAGAGCGGAAACGGTGTACAAACAGGTGGAAATAGCTTAAAAGTTTAGTGCGCATCATTTCACTTGAAGAGCAAATTAAATAATTAACATAACAGCGGGAAAATGCTAGGCTACAATTTTCATTGTATAAATTTGTCTAACGAACATTGCAATAAAATAGAGTAAGAACTATACTGACATGCAGCAATTGACAACGCCACTTTTGCTTTGCAGGGACAGGAGAGACTACGATAATATTTGTCGCCGCCATCTTCGTGGTTCTGACGGTTTCCTGCTTGGCTTCTTCTTATGACCAATGTCCAGGTAAATCTCTCCTCTATAAGATGCCACGCAGAACGACGGCAAGTTGGGCAAGTTGGCACTAAAGTTCCTGCACGTGTTTAGAAAAAAAAGCTATGTAAGGAAAGTCTTAGGCGCCGCCGACGCATCCTATTCTTCGCCGCTGGACATCAGTGCTGGGCAGTATCAAAAATACATGTATACATGTGTGAAGATACCCTTTGGGCGTTTTGTATCTGCATCATGATACATCTGGCCAGACATGTTTCAGTACCTGTATTTCCGATACATGACAGAATGTATCGTGTATCTTAAAATACAAGCTACTGCTATCGCATCACTAACGTTCGCATCATCATAAACGTTGGCTAAACTCCGCTTCTCAAGCTGATAATGGTGCCACTAAGCGACCTGAATAAATGAGTATGTCGATAACGAACGCTCTACGCCAGCAGATAAATAGAATGGGATGGCTGGGATACAAAGCTGGCATCACACCATCCGTCGTTTGGTTTTCAAATTGATTCAATTTCATTGGCTTTTTCGCCTGTTTTTGTGGTCCTTTTTGGTCGGAATTTTATCGCCGATACAAAGGCATCAGTGCGAAGGAGGCGTGATCTCGCCAAATGAGCTGGGATGCACGTTGCTCTCCGAATGCCGCTCTTTGAGACCCACCTACTCTCTTGCGATTGCTATGGGGCGTCTGAAGGATTAGACAGAGCAGAAGCAGACATTAACACTCCAGACCAATGGTTCTTGCGCATTTTTGTTTTATTCAAGAACCCCGAAATGATGAATGATAGGAACCTACCTCAAAGTTCCTTAAATGTGCCAAGGAATGCCTCGCAATGAATCTTTCTGAGATGTCATCCCTCTTATTTGTCAATATGTCAGTATACTTGTGATCCAGGCTCCTAAGGATGGCTCGTAAAGCAATATTAGTGTGTTGCCAGCCACAGAGAGCGCTCGGCGAAGGAACTGGCTACGGCGGCTGATATCCATAGTCTATGCATTTTTCATTTCCTGTAATTATTCGAGGTTCATATATAGGTTCAGTGCACCCTCCATAACGCCTTTATAACTGTGCAGTATTACGTAAATGTATGGATAAGCGGCTTGAATTACCATCTAAAGTCGACAAACTTATCGAACGTGTTCGCAAAGAGTAACGTTTTAATGCGCTTAGCATTCTTCGACTATTTCGGCCGCATTGAGCTTGCTTGCCTATCTATCAATCTATCAATCCATCTATCTATGTATATATATATATATATATATATATATATATATATATATATATATATATCCATCTATCTATCTATCTATCTGTCTATCTATCTATCTATCTTACACCAACCCAGTGTCCTAAGTTGTCTACCAGCTTGGGCTACTTGACACGTGCTCGAGGAATGCCGCAGTGGTCCTTCCATCATCGTCATTCCAGTTCGTGACCTGACTCTCGCCATGTCGTCGCCGTCACACCTTCTACGCCACCACAATGCCCAAGTTTTTAATAGCTTCGGCCACTGGGCACGTGCTCGTGATTCCAGCGGGGTCATTGCATCCTCACCATTCCAGCTTTATTATTCGACTCTGGTGATGCTGCCGTCGTCAAGCCATCATCGCCATGCAGTTTTCATGTGTTCGTTGTCACATTGACGTTGCGATGCCGTCGTGGTGGTTCTATCGTCGTCTCCCCAGCTTCGTTCTCTCGTCATGCAGTAGTTGTCACACCCTTCTTGTCACACAGGCTTTAGTTCATGATGCAGCCGTCGTCACGCCATTGTTATTATGCGCCCGTCGTCATCCGATCGTACTCATACCGTCATCCTGCCATCAACGTCAATGTGTCGTCGACATGAAAAGTCGCCGACATGCATAGGTTGTCATAGCTTCGTGGTGATGCCATCACAGTCATTCCATAATTCTAACTTTATTATCCGACTCTCACCATGCTGCCGTTCGTTGTCA
The DNA here is from genome assembly GCF_050947875.1 of Dermacentor variabilis. Lineage (NCBI taxonomy): Eukaryota > Metazoa > Arthropoda > Arachnida > Ixodida > Ixodidae > Dermacentor > Dermacentor variabilis. Next base: position 72,277,571 of record NC_134574.1, on the reverse strand, counting down.
CTCAGGTGTCGTCGTTGAACTGTCATCATGCCGTTGTCCTCACGCTTTTGTTTTACCATCATCATCACACCTGTAAAGTCATCCCATTTTCATACAATCGTCGTCATACCACCTTTGTCGTTTCAACGTCGTCAATCCTTACGACGTCATTTTGTCGTAACCATGTTGTCGTCGTTCTATTGTGGTTACGCCACTGTTACCATACCGTCGTGGTGATTGCTTCTTAGGCAGTCGCTATCATTCATCCACTGTCAGATAGTCATTCGTCTGCGATGGTGCCGTCGTAGCTGCGCCATGAGCGTCACTTCAGCTTCATCATCCGACTCACGTCGTGCTATCGTGGTAACGTCATCAACATCATGCGGGTTTCATAACACAGTCGTCATCACGACATTGTCGTCTTCCCCCATTGTCCTCATTCTATTATCGTGCCATCATCGTCATCGCCTCATCATACAGTCGTCGGCATACCTTCAGGGTGGTGCCATCGCGGTCGTTCTATCGTAGTCATTATAACTTCAACATTCGACTCTCGTCATTGCGCCATCGTCCCGCTGTCATTTTACCGTCGTCATCACTTCAATAACGTCATCCCACTGTGACCATGCCGTCATGGCCATACCGTTTCCATCGACAAACCAACGTCATTCCTTCTTCATCATTCTAACGTAATCCCGCTGTCGTAATTCAATCGTGACTGTACCATCGTTGTCTTGCCATGGTCGTTGCTGCGTCTTCATTATCCAGTCGCTATCGTGCATTCATTTTTATACAATCGTTATCATGCTGTCGTGGCCGTGCCCTTGACGCCTATCCAGCTTCGTGATCTGGTTGTCGTCATACCATTTTCCTCGCGTCGTCGTCGTCACGCTGTCGTCCTTATACCACCATTATCGCTTTAGAATCGTCAACATACTGCCATGTGGTCCCCGTCAAAATGTGTTTGTTGTTCCATAGACGTCATTCCTGCTTCGTCATTCCACCGTCGACACTGCATCAACGTCATACAGTTGTTTGAAGACGTCATTGGTTATGGGTGACCTCGACAAGTGAGTGACATAGCAAAGCGGGACAATACCGGAGTGTGTAGCACATAACCTAAGCAACGGAAGTCTCGGAATGACCGCTACAGATATTAGGCAAACGCTACGTCAGAAATACAGCTTATCACAACAGTGCTATAATGCTAATCGCATTACTATCTTCAATCATCTAGAGATTAGTGGGGTGGTAAATTTCATTTCGCTGGCTGGATTATTTTTATTTTTGTAAGTATTCTTACGATTTTTAGGTTCCCTGCAGGTCGTGTCCTCGACATAGTAAAACGAAATAATTCACCTACAAATCAAAAAGAGTTGTAGACAATTTCGTTCTTTAACGTTACGGACCACATATCGCGAAGTCTGTTTAGGACAAGAAAACCTTGCATGTAATTTCCTACGAATATGGCTGACATGTTTGTTCCATGCCTTGTATGCAGTGAATAGTACATCAGTTTTCACCGAAGTTACAATAGTAAATTTTTTATTCTCTTTCAATACAGTTAGAATCCCTAGAGCACGAAAAATTTAATGCTTCTTCTTGAACTCACCAATAAATAAAGCTCTTTTTCTTAGACCACCTTTAGGGCCAAAGCACAGTGGGCTTGCCAAAGATGACACGCTCCGATATTTTTTCCAGGAATGAAAACAATGCAGTCGTATGCACTCAGTATATTGGTGTTGCGTTTATCTTAGAAAGTGTAGAACGCGCGGTTTTGTTTTTCAACGTTAAGTTGTTCGGCATGTTTACGAAATGTGCTTTATCACCGGAACGCTTTTTTTTCTTTCTTTGTTTTTATATTAACTCGTGTTATGATTTGGTAATCGGAAGTTTCTTCTGTATGGAGGGGCCAGCTACACAACAGTTGCCAACATGTCCAACTTGAAAACTAAACACTAAATAACGCGAAGGTTAAAAGCCATGTGAGCGTCCCATCGGTCGAGTTGAGCTATAGAGAAGTCGTTACGGTGCCATTAAGGCATGAGTGGTATGTAGAAATTTTTTACTGCTCGGCATTAGTTTCTTGTTTGTTTTTGGCGTCTCTAGATTCTTTTTTTGCCTCATTATATGTTATTTCTTCTCTCTGTTTTGCCTCCTTTCCTAAGGTTTAAACGCCGTCTTGCGCGATATAAACCTCCGGTTGGTAGTCGGCGCTCCGTTTTGCCTCCTTGTGTTTAGCCCCGTTCTTAACGCTGTTTCCTTTCGAAGGAGTACACTCTTAGGAAATTAATCCACCAACAGCTACCGTACTGTCTCAACTCAAAGGCCATAGCTTAAAACGATTTCAGTATTCCTAGGCTGCAGGGGTAGAAGTTGCTACAGAATGTACAAGCGAATCACTGGGTAAAGTAATAAAATTTGCCGTTTCGAAACGCAGAAAGCAGTACGAAGAGTTTTCGTATTATTTGGGTGACAGCATTCTTTCAAATTAAGATTATCTTGATAGCATTGATGGATGGCTTAGGGTGGCTCGCGTCATAATTTGCTCGAGACAACTTAGTCATAAAATGACCTTTACCGCGCCATGTCGCAGCGTAAACGTATAGGCAAAAAAAAATTATTGTACACTACGTACTGTCAGAAAATACCTAACATGAGCAACGTGCTGCTAGGTTAGCTAATCTTTCGTTGGAAAAGGTATCTCCTTGCATGTGCCGTTTGCACTATTAATGCTATTACTGGCTTCAGTGAAAATCTTGCGTTGGTGCAATTTCAGTATATAACCTTTATATATGTATTGCGTGGTTAATAATAATAAATTTGATATAGAAAGCGTACTTCCTTTCCAGTACGGCAGACCCGGTTGTTCTTTTCTTTATTAATTCGAATGCATTATATGCCCAATTACGCGCAAATCCGTCGTAGTCGGCGTGACCGACAAATGGAACCATAAATGGCCGACGGCGCGACGACAGAAAGCACGTCAAGAAATCATTGACATCAGATTTTTCAGGGAGGTTCTTGTAAACAAAGGGGAACAATGGCTTTGAAAAAGAAATCTGGTGAATTTCGGTCTCGGTGCGAATCGAGCCTGGGCCACCTGGAAGCAAGATGAGCGCGCTTCCCCGACGCCATGCCGGCTCCACGGCTACGATTGGCTAAAGTTGTGCCTGGTGCGTGCGCCAAGGCACACGTCACGTGTGTCGTGGCGCACGTGACATGTGCGCACGCTGGCGCACGGCGCAGTGTCGCAGATGGCGCATGCATTAGGCACAGCCATCTGGCTGACTGTCGCCTAATGCGTGCGTCAGTGGGCACGTAATGGCGCAGACCATGGAGAGGAGGTTGCGCCACGTCATGAGTGCGTAAGATGAGTGCGTTCATGACGTTCCGGGGCTCTACAAACGGTATGGTGCTTTTGCATTCGCAAGCGTAAGCAGACTTAAGTGTGTGTGCTGAAGTTTTCCCGTGCGAGCAAAATATGGTGCGTACTTTTCTTATCACTATCTTTTTCTTTTCCAGACCACCAGCTCGTATCGGACGCTGCGATTAACGGCGCAATCTCTTCAATGAAGATACTTCGCTGAGGAATTCGGGCTCACGCAATGGCGGTGGGACCCTTTCTCCCTTAGTTTGACATCACTATACTTCTCCATAGAGGGCACTTTCGAGCCGTTTACGCGATACTGTAAAGGAGTAGACGCCATGGTGGATGCGGAACTTCAGTTCACCTGGGTCGTCAACGCAGAATGCACTTTTGGAGATCAAGACGATTTCCTGGGAGCTGCTCGTGTGTATTTCCACGGAGCGGTAGCGAAGGTCCAGTTCCACTTGAACTCGTCCTCGGAAAATGAAACTTTCATGTTGTACCCAGCATCAGTGCGTCCGACGTGGCATGGGACTATTTCAACCAGATTCTACACCAATGAGCCGCGATATTACACAGAAGCTGTGGGTTTTCTGGTGAACCAGTTTGTTAAGCTCCACGCAAATGATATACTCATATGGATTTCGGAGCGTTCTGTTATTGAGAACGTTTTCGAGGGGGAAATAAATAAAATGACCCCTCTTACCTAGGTTTGTAGTGCAGTCATCCATAAAGTGGACAAATGTACAGTTCCTAAATAACAAAACGTTTTGTTAAAAAGTTTACTAGTTGCATTATATAAGTTTGATTCATTTATTTCCAGGGATGTGCAAGCAAACATGATCACGGTGCACTTGTACAAATCTAAATTATTAACTCCAACGTTCTCCTTAGGGTCGTGCTTCAGTAATCTTCAAAAAAGTAAAAATTTAGTCTCTCGAGCAGATTTCTGTCTGCAATGAGGTTGAATTTAGGCGAGCCTCCTGTATAAGTCCTGACATCTGTGTCAGAATGAGTTACGCTGATCATTCTAAAGCGTGGTTCCTCGAACAAATGCCTACTTGTCTCCTTTTATGTGCTCGCGATTGTTATATTTTAATAAATTTGGAAAATCTTCCGGAGGTTGTAATACAACGGAAGCGCCCTGTGTTTTAGTCTCCCTCCGTTCTTTGCCTGCAGCAGTTTTTTAGTCACCATACAAAAGGTTTCACTACGCCGCATTGATGATATGCTGTTCTTTCAAACTTTCGCATTTATACGTGCGCCATTGTTTCGCGACAGCTCAAGATTTTAGTATGCCGTAGCAATTCGCATTGGACAGTGTGATTAGACAGCCTGAACGATTACTCCACCAATAATGGTTAAGTTTTGTTCAGTCTGGCATGTGTTGATAACTATCCCTATCACAACTCTGATTTACTGATGGTGCTACAAGCACTCATTTGAAAAGTCAAAGCGCACACTACACGATAATTAGCCTGCTGGTAACTGAGGCTTGAGAGGGAAATCATCCCTCGCACATGAAGTATTAACCAGTTGGCGTTGCGCAAAAAACGAGCCATTACGCAATATTCCTAAGTAGGCAGTCTCTGCTAGAAGCACACAGACTACACTCTCTCCAGACAAACTGCTAATAAAATCTCACCTGCAAGAATATTTTTGTACAACTTCTTTTGTATGCTTAGTTCCGTAGTCATTTTTTGTTGTTTAGATATATTTGAGTGTTTCCGTTTTAAGTATGCCATGTAAAAAAGTGGGTTCAGGTTTCCTTAAAAGAAATTTGTCACTTTCTGCCTGGGCCATCCCACATCTTTTTTATGTAAACAATTGATTAATAAATAAAAGAAATCCCCGCAGGGGTGTCTGCGCAAGCAGGCGTTTGGTGTGTTGCGACACCACGTACCCGAGCACACGAGGGTTGGACCCTCCCGCGTGTAGCCGTGCGCGGCTTAGCCGTGTCTGGGGAACGGGGGATCCTGGGGGTTGAGCTGATGCTGGGTGTTTGGACCTTTAAGGCCCCTCGGTGGAGGCAACACACCCCTTTGGCCTCTGCTTCACATAGACGTCACCCCCGGACTGACCCACCCGGGGGAAATCGGTAGTTGCCTTTTCCTATTTTTCTCTCTCTTAAACCTTCGTCTTTCTCTCTCACTTTCCACCTTTCCTGTCTTCTTCTCACTTCGTTTACTTCCAATTCTCCAGGCAGCAAGGGTTAACCTGGTGCAGTTCATCCAACCTTGGATCTATTATATTGGGTTATAGTAGCTATGTACAGCTGGCGTCTGTGTTTCCTTCGGGTCTCGCAGCGTCCCCTTGTTGGGCTCGGTGGTGGGTGGCTGGCATATCTGTCGAAATGTAATAAGTTATTGATGGCTTTAAGCACCTTTCCCCGACTTCCTGATCGCCCTCTTTCGAAAAGAGGGCGCACCGAAGAAACTTTTCAATTCTTTGCCCAACGCAGGGAATCCTTCCCGCGCTACCACGTCATACATAGTCAGTGCCCTGATAAGACAGTAAGAACCCTTTCACCATTCACCGTTGCGAAAGTTCTCACCGATGTTCTTGGTCCTGGATACAAGATCACTAAAATGGCTAGCGGCGACTCACTGCTTGAAGTACGTGACCAGCTCCAACGTGAAAAGATTTCAACTATTCTGGCTTTTGGTGATGTCGAAGTCACAGTGACGCCACATCGATCTATGAACACATCCAGAGGTGTGGTATCAGACGCCGATCTTTTGAAGCTGAGTGAAGAAGAACTACTCGAAGGATGGAAGGAACAAGAAGTTGTCAAAGTACAAAGAATAACGATCAAGCGCGACAACAAAGAAATTCCTACAAAACATCTCGTTCTCACGTTTGCTACAAGTGTTCTGCCAGAATCTCTCGACACAGGATACACAAAAACACGAGTAAGACCATAGATTCCAAATCCACGTAGATGTTTCAAATGTCAAAGATTTGGCCATGGCTCACAAAGTTGCCGAGGCCATCTCACTTGCGCAAAATGTGGTCAAGAGCACGCTTCCGACAACTGCAGTGGCGCACTCCAGTGTGTGAACTGCGACGGTGATCACGCCACATATTCCCGATCATGTCCGACGTGGAAAAAAGAAAAGGATATTATTACACTGAAAGTTAAAGAGAATATATCGTTTCAAGAAGCGCGGAAACGTGTTTCATTCATTCATACCGCAGGCTATGTTGGTGCGGCGCGTAAGGGGGCAACGCCGCAGCAGACCCCGGCATCAGCCCGGCCCACAAAGAGTGTGGCCGAGGTTGTGCCACCAGCCCCCTCGGCGATAGCAGCCAACGCTGTCTCGCCGTCACAGAAAGAGGGCCCATCGACCTCAGGGTTGGTAGGCACGAAGGTCTCATCTGCTCAGGTGAAGCCTTCACGACAAAGGCGCCGCTCACAAGAGCGGACGTCCAGTGCCTCTCAAGAGGCAATGGACACTACTTCAAGCCCGACAGCGCAGCAAGCGCCTAAGGACCGCCGCCAGTCTCAGGACGGCGGCAAGAAAGACGAACTCCGCATTACAGGGCCTCGGAAGGCCCTGTAATCTAAATCAAATTTCCTCTCTTAACACGCAGCACACACACACACACTATTAACTATGGAGACACAAATATTGCAATGGAACGTCAGGGGTCTCCTACATAACCTCGATGATGTCAAGGAACTCTTGCGTAAATATAATCCAAAGGTGCTGTGTGTACAAGAGATCCATTTAAAACTTACACAGACAGGATTTCTACCCCAATTTAACATTTTTCGCAAGGACCGTGACGATGCTTTTGCTTCGTCCGGTGGTGTCGCGATTATAGTTGATAAGCGTGTAGCATGCCAGGCCTTGGAACTCCGAACGCCTCTTGAGGCAGTTGCGGTTCGAGCCTTACTGTTAGGTAAACTCATTACAATCTCTTCTGTGTATATACCACCCCATTATCGACTCCAAAGAACAGAATTTCTTAGTCTAATCGATGAGCTGCCTGAGCCCTACTTACTCGTTGGGGATTTCAACGCGCACCATACTCTCTGGGGAGACTCTCGATGCGATGTCAAAGGGCGCTTAATAGAAAATTTCCTTGTTTCTTCAGGTGCATGCATATTAAATAAAAAGGAGCTGACATTCTATAGCACAGCACATGGCACGTACTCTGCGATAGATTTAGCTATCTGCTCGGCTACACTTGTACCTTGCCTAGAATGGGAGGTAGTCAAAAACCCATATGGGAGTGATCATTTTCCCATCTGCCTCAAAGCTTTAGAACAAAATGAATTCCTACCACACACCCCTCCATGGAAAGTTACATCCGCAGATTAGAAAAAATTTGAGGAAATCACCCAGATGCAGCGAAACACTTTTAAAGATCTTAGTGTGAACGATGCTATTGCTTATTTTACCGCTTTTATAATTGACGCTGCAATAGAGTGCATTCCACAAACGAAGGGGACTACAAAAAAGAGGCGCGTGCCGTGGTGGAATGAGCAATGCAAGAATGCGCGTAAGGAGCAAAACAAAGCCTGGCGTTTACTACGTCAATCTCCAACGGCAGAAAACCTCATCAACTTTAAGCACGTGAAATCCAAAGGCAGACGAACGCGTCGTATCGCTAAAAGAGAAAGCTGGGAAAAATACGTCACAAGCATAAATTCCTATACACAAGAAGCAAAAGTCTGGAACAGGCTAAGAAAATTAATTACTCGACAAACCTACAACATTCCATTGGTTGATGATGAAGGCCACAGCCTTTAAGACCAGGCGAACGCTCTGGGAGGACACTTCGAGCGAGTTTCTAGCTCTGCGAACTACTCGCAGTCATTCCAGCAACGTAAACAGATAGCTGGAAGTAGGGCACTGAACCGTAAAGCTAGTGGAAGTGAACCGTACAATCATCCTTTTAGCACTGCTGAGTTCAAAGCTTCCTTGAACGGCTGCACGAAATCGGCGCCAGGAGCCGACAGAATCATGTACATAATGATAAAACATCTTCACCCTGACACGCAGATGGCTCTGTTGTCTATTTTCAACACTATCTGGAAAACAGGAGACATTCCATTGGCATGGAAAGAGGCGATTGTAGTCCCTGTCTTGAAACAAGGTAAAGATCCGTCCTCTGTGGCAAGCTACCGGCCCATAGCACTCACAAGTTGTCTATGTAAGCTATTTGAGAAAATGATAAATCGCAGGCTCTTGCACTTCCTCGAATCAAACAAGCTCCTTGACCCATGTCAGTGTGGTTTTAGGGAAGGCCGATCGACGACAGACCACCTCGTTCGCATTGAAGCATATATTCGCGATGCTTTCATACACAAACAGTTCTTTCTTTCTGTATTCTTAGACATGGAAAAGGCTTACGACACCACGTGGCGGTATGGAATTCTACGTGACTTATCAGAGTTGGGCATCCGCGGAAAAATGCTTCATGTAATCGAAAGCTATTTATCAAATCGCACATTCCGTGTCAGAATTCGTAATGTTCTCTCGAGACCATTTCTACAGGAAACTGGGGTACCGCAAGGTGGCGTGCTTAGCTGCACACTTTCTATAATAAAAATGAATTCCTTGCGCTCATCAATACCACGTAGTATATTTTATTCAGTATATGTTGATGACGTTCAGATAGGATTTAAATCATGTAATCTCGCTATCTGCGAGCGACAAGTACAGCTTTGTTTAAACAAGGTGTCTAAGTGGGCTGATGAAAATGGCTTTACGCTCAATGTCAACAAGAGTACCTGTCTTCTTTTCACTCTAAAAAGAGGTCTCATAGCAAATCCTGAAGTTGAACTTCAGGGACAGCACATACCTGTGAGCACAGAACACAAATTTTTAGGCGTTATTTTAGACACGAAATTAACCTTTATTTCACACCTGAAGTACCTCAGAAACAAATGCCTAAAAACCATGAACATTCTTAAAATTTTGTCACACACAACGTGGGGTAGTGATAAGAAATGCATCCTGAACCTTTACAAGAGCCTCATTCGAACACGCTTAGATTATGGGGCAATAGTTTATCATTCGGCTAGCCCTAGTGCATTGAAGATGCTGGATCCTGTTCATCACCAAGGTATCCGCCTGGCGACCGGTGCCTTCAGGACAAGTCCTGTGGGGAGTCTTTACGTTGAAGCTAATGAGTGGTCGCTTCATCTTCAGAGGTCGTACTCAAGTTTTATGTATTTTCTGAAGGTAAATGCAAACCGTGAGCATCCCTCTTACCCAAGTGTAAACAACATGACATCTGCAACTTTATTTAATAATCGACCAGCAGTTGGAGAACCCTTCTCACTGCGTGTACGGAAACTCAGTCAAGAAATGGATGCTCCACTTTTTGAAAATCCTCTTATGGCTCCTATCATGCTATGTCCGCCGTGGCAATGGCAGCTCATTGAGTGTGATACTTCGTTCGTTGAAATAACGAAGAACGCTCCCCAGGTACACATTGAAATGCACTTTCTTGAACTTCAGTCGAAGTACTCTTGCCAGGAATTTTACACAGATGCCTCAAAGTCGCATGCCGGCGTTTCGTATGCAGGCGTCGGTCCATCATTTTCAGACTCCAACGTCCTGCACCCAGAAACAAGCATATTCACTGCTGAGGCATATGCTCTACTGACAACTGTTAAACATATCAAGAAAATGAAATTGCAAAAGGCCATTATATTTACAGACTCCCTTAGTGTCGTAAAATCTCTAATGTCACTCCAGAAACGCAACAGTCCTGTACTCAATGAGCTATATTCGCTCCTGTGCACAGCATACACATCTAATCAGCACGTCATAATATGTTGGGTACCTGGGCACAGAGGCATTAAGAGCAACATGCTTGCAGATGAAATTGCCACATCCATTGCAACGAAAGCTGGCAACTGTTCCGTAGGTATCCCTGCCTCAGACTTAAAGCCATTTTTGCGCAAAAAACTTAGGCGGTATTGGCAACAGAAGTGGGACACCGAAACCTCTAATAAACTCCATTTGATCGAGCCACAATTACGAAATTTCCCACCGATAACAAAAATACGGCGAATCGAGGTCATATTCTGCCGCCTTCGGATAGGTCATACGTATGGCACGCACTCTTATCTCTTGACCGGTAGCGAACCTCCCCTATGCTGTAGATGTGGCGAGACACTAACCGTCCTCCATGTCTTGCTGGAGTGTAGAGAAATGGAAACTGAAAGGAAAAAACACCTCCCTCTAGCCTACCGACAAAACATTACTTTTCATCCTGCAATGTTGCTTGGTGCTGACCCGTTTTTTCACAGAAAGTCAGTTTTTAATTATCTGGAAGATGTTAATTCATTGCAAGTTATAGGCCCAACAGATTCGTAGCACACCATCTTACCAGACGCTGCTGCTGCGATAGTAACATCTTGTAGAGCACGTGCCTACAGGCCCTTGCACTTAAGGGCCTCTTGAGGCAATAGTGCTATTGGCATTTACATATTTTATTCCATCCCACCATGAGAACATATCTTTTAAATTCATAGTACATCTAAAAAGTCACTGTGACAATTTTAATAGATATATATTAATTTACTATTGTTTTAAGGCCCCTATACAGCCAGGTTCCATCGTTATAGCCAACCACGACGCCATTGATCATTACTTGCATCACTGACTCCATTAAAACATTGCCTGGCACTCTTTGGCCATGAGTGGCCCTTGCGCCATAAAACCCCGCATATCATCATCATCAAATAAAAGAAATTCATGTTTTAGAAGACCCAGTGCTCTACATTTTTTCTGAGTGATTTATATAGTATATGTGCGCTTGGGCGAAAGCACGTCTTTGCAACTTGCTGCTTGGAAACGACAGTCCCGCCTCAGACAGCAATCATGGAAACAATTTTTGTTTCAGAAGCACATTTGTCATTGTTGGTGCCTTAAGCCCAATAAACATCAGTAAAATCACAGGGGCTCTTCGTCGGAACAATCGTCATGACTCCCATTTCCACCATGATAAGCTCGGTATTCTATTCTCTTCTCTCTGAGTAAGCCATAGTAAATTGTAGGGATGATGCCTACAGGCAAAGCGCCATTCGCTTTTTGCTAACAGTTCATGCCTTCGTTTTAGGTTTAATGGCCACAGCGGTTACTCGTTGCCACCTTAAACCTGCCACGAAATTACCAGATTACCCTCACAAAATTGAAGACATGCTTTTCACCTGGTGGCTACGGATCGAAGCAGAAAACACAAAAACAGTTCGCGAAACATTGGAAGATGAGGGGAGTGTCTATAGCACAAATGTATCATATTTGGCTCCTCCTTAAATGAGTGTCAGAGAGATGGCTCTGCCAGCGATGTCAAATACAATATATGCGCAAAACGCATGACAGCCCCAAAAAACCCTGCACATTTATTAAAACCATGCGGCGTGTGATGGCCGCGAAATATTTTATTCTAATATTTCCCTGTTTTCGTGTTTTCTCTTCTGCTTGTTTCATTGCGTATTCTTGCACTGTTATTTTTCTCTTAGTTCTCGTTATTTAACCGGCGGGTCCACATCTTCAGCGACGACAGCCACACGAGTATCCTGCCATCCAGTATTGCCAACACCCGCCAAGCTCTTTGCGACACGTGCAGCAGCTGTATGCCGCTGATGACGTCACACGGAGTGGTGGGGATACAGGAGGACACCAACATTGTGGGAACGGCACTTTGTAGATACAGTATTTTAGGAGATCCGAGACATGTCTATGTACGCAGTTACGTGAGGGAACTTCCCACGAGCCACTAAATCTAGCTTCACCTATTAGGAAGCTGACAATGCCAGGAATATTCTGGCCCATTTTATCAACATGAGAGCTCTGAAATTTGTTTAGCAAGCTTCGTGAAATATTAGCATTTGCTTGCGACATTTACGCCTCGTCCGCAAGCGTACATTATTCAATAGCTTAAGAGTACGTAACTTTGTGCCGTAGAAATCCAGTACATTATTTTTTCTTGTTCTATATCTGCCTTTGGCTGTTTATGCTTTCGGATTTATTCTCTTGTGTCAGATATATTTGGAAACAAAAAAAAGTAGTTTTTCAATCATGGGAATCTTTTCTCTGAAGACTAGAACTTCTTGTGGGATAAGGAGATTTCTCTGCTTCGTTTAATTTCAACTGTATCATGAGTAATTAACAATGAAACAATTCTAACTCATTCTATTCACCGCTCTTCTGGAATCGCTTAACGTCTGAACGTTGCCATAGCGGATACAAATACGTTCATTCATGCATACATACGACGACCCTAGAAATATTTATCGCAGTTGTATGGCAACATAAACATGCTAAATGATATTATTTTATTTTCTATATACCGTCATGAAGACCGGTCCACCAGTCGAAACTTGAAATTAAACATTTATTTTGTTTATATTGTAGCAACGCTCAAGATCTTCATATATATATATATATATATATATATATATATATATATATATATATATATATATATATATATATATATATATATATATATATATATATATGTATGTATATATATTGTCACGCGGTGGTGACGTTGAAGAACACAGTAGCAAATTCTGTGAAAGGCAAAACAAACTTTTATTGGGCGAACCTGTGCCCACAAAAACAGGCTACACTTATAGCACAACGATAGCGGCAAACACGGTCGCCAATCGTCGAAAATCTGGTCAGCGGGTCAAGCGGGTCGGCTTTTATACAGCAGTCGTCGAATGTTCCAGACTAATCGTTCGGACCCGCGTGCCTTTCTCAAAGTTCTACACCATTCGCGTCAGGCGATGAAATTAGATAACACAACGTTAGGCGACAACAGACTGCCAGATAGAAGCATCGATAATTTTCCAGAAACTTCGGATGCATGCAGGTGCGTCCCGCGCTGTGCGATTTCATCTGTTAGGCGGTGAAACGTGGTCGCCCGATAAAGATAAGGACACGTGTCAGTCAATATATATATATATATATATATATATATATATATATATATATGTAGATTTATTTACAAAGTTGTAGGGCACCTTAAATAACCTCCGAATCAAGCATTTATTGCGTGCTGAAGCGGTCCTGGTTGTTTTTTTTCCAAAAGAAAGCAAAAGCCCGCGAAATACGATATAGATGCGCACTCGCACACCACTACTCCAACGCCTACAAGCAACCATCTTAAGATATACGGCTGAATTATCTTATCGCCGCATCGTACAAGGCTCCTCAACGCTAATCAATCCATCAGCCGCGACCACCACATAGCGTGAAGCCCTGTATCGAGCTGCCGCCGCTATTATCCGTGGCTATTCGCTTGGGAGCGTTTGAGTAGCGGCGCGCGAGCGCGTATTTATTTCGTATTTTGGATGTTTCGCGCGCTTTTGTTTTTTATCGGAAAAACCATCGAGGCAGAGTTGAGCCCTAAGCATATGTTTGATTCGGAAGTTATTTGAGGGGCCCAACAACCTTGTAATTGATATGTTTGCGATTCAAGCAATAAGTAAAGTGTTCAATAATTAAAAGTAATTAATTAAGCAATACTTCGTGATGAAAAAAATACTGGCCGTACGTACATACGACTACGGCTATTATGCAGTCGATGCGATTTCTCTAGAGCTCTTGGGTATATTGAATATCTTGATCCAAGTTAGCTGGGACACCTTATATATTTCTGTGCGTGAGTGCGTGCGTGAGTGCCTGCGTGAGTGCGTGCGTGTGTGTGTATGCGTGTGTGTGTGTGTGTGCGTGCGTGCGTGCGTGCGCGTGCGTGCGTGCGTGCGTGCGTGCGTGCGTGCGTGTGTGTGCGTGCGTGCGTGCGTGCGTGCGTGTGTGTGTGTGCGTGCGTGCGTGTGTGTGTGTGTGTGTGTGTGCGTGCGTGTCCGTGCGTGTGCGTGTGCGTGCGTGCGTGCGCGTGCGTGTGCGTGCGTGCGTGCGTGCGTGCGTGCGTGTGCGTGTGTGTGTGTGTGTGTGTGTGTGTGTGTGTGTGTGTGTGTGTGTGTGTGTGTGTGTGTGTGTGTGTGTGTGTGTGTGTGTGTGTGTGTGTGTGTGTGTGTGTGTGTGTGTGTGTGTGTGTGTGTGTGTGTGTGTGTGTGTGTTAGGTAGCTCAGGCGTCCCGGTCCCCAGCAGGAGGCACTGCACCGGGCCGCTATAGCAGCTGGCCGCTGGTGCACAGGAAATCTTAGTCATGCGCGGCATCTCCGACCAGGTCCGCACGGTAGCAGGACGCCCGGTCGCCAGTCATCGGGCTCGCTCAGCAGGCAGACAGCGCAGGCGTCTTGGTCCCCAGCAGGAAGCACTGCACCAGGCCGCTGGTACGCAGAAGAGCCAAGCCATGAGCGGCATCTCCGACCAGGTCCGCACGGTAGCAGGAAGCACGGTCGCCGGTCATCGAGCCTTGAACCGCCGTTCTGCCAGCTGCCGTTCGAGGCTTCCGATCTCTCTCTCGCTCTGTTTGCTCTGCATGCCGCTTCCTTGGCGGTGGCACATAGTCTTCTGCCGCAATGACTATCACCAATTCTCTTCTTGTTACTACCACAACACCATAATCTCGATGAAGAAATTGCGGTCACTGACCAAGTGAATGTGAAAATCTGCGTTATTTTGACGTGGTAAGTGACCGCAATTTCTTCATCATCATGTTACCTGACTAGAAGAACTTTCGTCGAACTCTTGACTACAATCATCATTCCAAGCTGGTCTTGTCACCGCCACCACGCCACTATATATATCATCACATACATTCACGTGACCAGTTTTCTTTATCGATCTAAAGCTGCCAAGCATGTACAGTTACCCTATTATAAACATTAAGTGAAATAACTTGACCAATTACGCACTTCATTCTTTGATACACGGCGTTACGGGACAGACATGCTTTCTGCAGGGTGGGTACTCGCCAAAGAATGCTTACCCATTGACGTGACCATCCCTTGTTATCAAATCCAAAGCTACCAATCATCTAAGTTACACTATTATAACATTTAAATGTCTTGACTTGACAAATTACGCACTTATTTCCCAGTTACAAATCGTTCCGCGACAGACACGGTTTATCCGGGATACTCGCCAAAAAATGCTTACGAATTAGAAGGCACCCATCCCCATTCTCGACAATGACTGAAAATGCGAAGACCCAGCTCACATGTAAAAAATTTATGTAACCGAACGTTGATACATCTGCTGGCGTGTCCAGTTTCAGACACATACCAAGTGTCAAAGAGATACTGTAAACCACTAGTGCTGAACAATCAGCGTACTTGTTAACATGCCTTACAGAACAACCATTTGCACTTGCGTCAATTCTTCATCTCTTATATACTGCAGCATACAGGCCACCAAGTTTTCTATCCCCAGAAGAAGTAACGCGGAGGTGGCAGCTTCCGGAACATTCTTCAAACTATGCAAAATGGTGTGCACATAAAGTGTTCCGCCAACTTTTTTTACGTGCATTGTGTGAAAAAGCAGGTTGACTGGCTGGGAAGGCCTCACTTTCCAGCTTCTTGATCAAACGCTCAGAAAGGGAGTGCGCAGAAGTGAAGCGGGCAAACCGCCTGCCTACAGGCGAACAATCCGATAGCAATAACTTCCTCCTTTGGCACGGCGCTAGTCTCGTCTTCTTTCTGTCATCACTCTCAGTTTGTGTGCTGTTCAAAATGGTCCATTGAAAACACGGTTTTACACAAACTAACGCGACAGCGCATTGTCAGGACCAAGCTCTTACCTCCCCCTACTAACGCACTTTTCCTCGCACGCTGCTCATTTATAGGCCAGCTGCTACGAAAATATGGTGCACGTTAAATGTTTAGTTTCGGATGATGCAGATACAGGGCAGCCTCTGTGCAAAATTTTGTGCTTGAAATGCGTGCAGATGCGTCACAAAAAGCCTGCAAAAGTTGGCGGTGTCCAAAAGTCGAGCCGCTACTCACCATCGGCTGCTGTCTGGGAGTAGCAGTAAACACATATTGAAATCTGAATATTTAGGCTTAAATGCAGCAGCCGCAAACGAGTCATGACCGCCATTTCATGGATATTGTTTTATAGGTACTTTTGATATCGAAAATGAAAGGAGAAACGCTACCAGTCCCCCCCCCCCCCCCCACCACCACCAGAAGTGACACATGGCCCAGAACCGGGCTCGTACGTGACAAATCCCACGGTAATGATGCCTCGTATTCAATTAGATTTATTTCCAATCTTGTTTTTAACGAATACTTCGTTAACTCGGTAACGCTTACTGTAATTCAGTTACATATTTCAGTAAAGAATTACATGTAACCAGTTACGTTGTTTACGAGGCAAGCTGTAAAAAGCGATTTGGATTTCAGAAGCTGAACTTGGTGGCAACGCCTCAGAAAGTATTTGTTTCCTCATCTTGACACTCTCCCAAATGTTAGCTCATGAATTGAGCAGCTTGTGGTATGTCTCAATAGCGAAGGCCACTCGGGACGTAAATGCTACCAAATCACATATGAAGGGTGTTTTTTTTTTTTTTTGCAGCTTTTCAATGGCCCAACCGGAGCGTCCTTCCCTAGTCCAAGCAACTATGTAGTCCGAGATGCTGAGTAGCCACAATATTGTGAGCAAGATTCCGTATACGTTAGAACACCGCCCTACCTCACAGGGCAATATATGGAGCAAACAAGCTAATCTTTGTGTATTTCCCCCTCTTTTTCCTTCTCGAGGAGGTCTTCAGTGCCGCTGCTGATGTCTCCATATCAAAACCATTACAAAGAACATTTTTAAAGTAATCGTTAGTGCAGAAAAGCAACGTATGAAGGGAAGCAGAGAACACACGAATAAGGGCGGGACCAGCTCCTTCAGTTTACTGTATCTATAAAGTGTTAACAAAGGCTCATGGGAAGCTAACGTAAAAGTAATGGATTACTATAGAGTAATTCCTTAGTTACCTTCGTGGGTCAGTCATGGCTTATTGTAATCGAATAATCTTTTCAATGAAGTATTAGTGATTGTAATCGGTTATTTTCTTTCGTGTCAGAATCTGTTCAGACCGCACGGCTCTTCGGATTGACCTCCAACGTTAAGCGTTGGTCGTGGCTTCCAGCCCCGCGCATATAAATCTCAGAGGTGGCGCATACTCTGACTTCCGCCACATTCGCTAACCCCCCCCCCCCCCCCCCCCATGTGGCCGAGTCGTCTGCTTGGTTTTTATTTAAAAGCTGCTGTTAAGGACATTATGCAATTACCAGCCCTATGCCTTTGCCAATATTGATTCCGTCATATATAGCACTCACATGTACCCAATTTATCCCAAGTTAAATGTCGTTTTGGTTGGCCTTTAATGCGAAGTATCTTTCTTTTTTGTTCTTAGCTACAGCATGTTTCGGAGGCTATTGTGCGCCTTCAGCCAGCTATGATGGCTCGATTTTTCTTGGTACATGCGTGGCACAAACCCATCTCCAACACAGGTCGGAAGCGTCTGCCTGGATCAATTTCCCGAAGGTTGAGCCGCTAGAAGCTCGATAATAATCGCGTGCTTGGCAGCACTCGTTTATGTAATGAATTGAACCGGACCGCTCAAATAATTCAGTCCGCACACATTGATTCACAACTGGGCGCGACCGCACACGTGCATCATCAGTTGTATCGCGAAAGGGCGCCGCGCAAAGGGGGGAACAGGACAGGTGTCGAAGTAACAAGTAAGGTTTTATTTGGCAGGAAGCACAGCTATATAACACAGTAAACACAAAAAAGACAAGAAGGAACGTACACGCCAAATGAAACTCAACAGGCTCACGCATGCGCAAAGGCAAGTAAAGGCTGGGAAAGCCAATCAGCTTCGTCTTATGTCAATACTAAAATGCTAATATATCGTATACAAATAGAAGATAAGACTGCCACTGTGAATAGAACAATGAAGTATTCCATCTGCAAACAATACCGGACTAACCGAAACGGATTCCTTTAGGACAGTCTTATTGCACTGTTTAGAGCGTGACTATTTTTTTTTATGTGTATGGGCGTCTTTTTTCTTCACGGTCTAAAAGTTACTTCGCCTTTTTTTATAACTTTATACCGACAGCGCCGTATATTGTAAAATTTAACAATTTTGATTTTCTTAATGAATTCGTAATGGGGTGTGCTACTTGGTATGATATTCTATAAGCACTTGGTACGAAGCCAATGCTGCGATGCTATTTTACGAAGCCGATGCTACGCTTTGTATCGGTGTTCATCTACCGCACATTTATTTTCTGTCCTCCTACTGCTTACTTTCCACGACATCACTGCTCACTGCCAGCTGGGACGCAGGCAGCTTCTGGCTCCCCACCCGAAGCTAGGCAGACCCCAGGCCTCGGTGCTGAGAATGCTGCAGACGGGCTCCTTTCCGTCTAGATCCACGCTTAGCCACTGTACTCCGGGTGTGAATCCCCGCTGCCCCGACTGCGGCGAGGAACGGTCCACATTAAGCCACGTACCGTGTCAATGTGCATCGTTGCACCACTCGCCTTTCAACAGGCAAGAAGACTGGGAAGAAGCCGTCAAGAGCGACGACATTCAAGTACAGCTTCGGGCTGTCCAAAGGGCCTGCGACAGAGCCGATCATGACGGTCTTCCGCCCCCAGCGTGGGTGCGGCCCGCGACTACGACAGCATAGTCCCTTAGGACCACATAAAGTTTCTTGTTTGTCTCTCTGTCCTCCTACTGATAGGAATATCCAAATTTTTCTGAGGCATTGTCGTATATTTTTGTTGCATTTAAGATTCCTCTCCGTCTAAATAGTGCTTCTCGAAGCACGTAAGGTGCTAAATAGAAGTTTTTTCCTCCCTCTACTTTTCGCAATAAACGTGGTTACATATAAATTCCGCATGTATGTATGTAGCAAACAGGCCTTTTTGTGTCAATAAAATTCGGTCTAAATGTACAAGCGCGACGATGTTTCTATCAATACAAATCACTTTTTATTGACAATGCACGCTAGCGGAACCAAATTTTATCGCTGTGGCCTTTTCGGCCCGCATATAGATTTCATCGCATGACAGCGAAAGGCAGTCCACTGCCCATTCCCCCTGCATCAAAAATAACTCTCCACACATCCCTCTGACTGCGTAGGAGAGAAAAAGCTCTTGATAGCAAGAAGTTTATAGCTTTCACGCTTATAGAGTCGTCGGCAAACAAGGCCCGCCGTGGCTTGGGAATCAACAGACTTGGTATTAGTTGCTGTATGCGTGCGCAAGTTGTTTAGTCTGACAGAATGAACGAAATACGACAGTTAGGTGACCTCTCTTGAGTAATGGCGTGCCTGAAGGGCTTGATTTCAGGCTTTCTTGCCAGGACTGCGTGCAAGCAGCTTGCATGCGGATAGATTGCAGCAGCGCTGTAAAAAAACGAACGAAAGAAAATACCCGGTTGCATCATCTGTAGGATAAACCGCTGGGAATGGTGACTCCTGCAACATGAGTTGTCTGCATTTGTAAATAAAACGGTTTGTTTCTCGAAGCATTCATTGCAGGATGTTTTCGTCACGTGTGCAGCGACTCGCCGCCTGCTATATAAAACGCATTTCCTTTCGGCGTACTCACGTTCAGTTCGATAAAAACTTCGACACGAAACTCAACACGCTATTCCACACTGAATACAGGTCGAGCAGCCTGCAGCTCAGGCAAGACCGCAAGGCGAATGCAATGAAAAGCACGTTTTCCAACATTCTTTCAGAGTCCTTGAGATATTCAATGAAATCAGTCAGCTTGTCAAAACGTTGGCTCCTGCTTTCACCTTGTTCTCGTTTGGCTCATCGTTTTGAATTTCCTTCCCCGTGTTTGCCCTCATTAAGGATACGTACTTTACTTTCATACCCACATGCCTATAATGTACGCTCTATTTGAACGATCGGCAGCCTATTAAACAAGAAGAGTTGGAATAATTAATGCTCACTTTTCTAAGCCGAGCTTAAGAAACTGAAACAAAATTTATCTCGCGTACCTTATCAGTCTACATGACGTTGCTCGACTCATTACAATGTCAAGTGTCGAACTGCGATTGTATTAAAACGAAATTACTCGTTCACGTCAGTGTGAATTCAGAAGCGAAGACAAAAAGTCGATGCTTCGAACGCAACACTGGCCGAAGAGGCCTGTAAGCGGAGCTCGAGACATATGCCGTTATCCCTAGTTCCACTGCAATAAATTAAGTCCTTGTCTTACGTCTAGCCTGAGGATAACAAATGCGAAGCATCCGAAGCAGTATAAAAATCACTAGCGTTGTACTCGAACTCAACCAACCGCGTTCTGACGAAACGCGGAGGCCAGCTGGTGCGACTCAGCACGCGAGAACACTGCTTGGCGATAGTTCGCCGTCAGGAGGGACGCAGATTGGTTGTTTTAGCAAAATCGGATCCCCTAGGTCATCCTATTTTGCTTAACGAGCCAATCAGCGTGCGCCTGAAGGCAAAAAATTTTGACCGATCGCGGTAGAATAACGGTGGAAACGGTGCAGAAACAGGTGGGAATAGCTTAAAGTTATAGCACCCATTGTTTCACCTGAAAGGGAAAGTACATAATTCAGATAACAGCGGGAAAATGCAAGGTTACAATTTTTGTTGCGTAACTTTCTCTAGCGAACATTGCAATTAGAGCAGAGTAAGAACAATACTCACATGCAGCAATTGACAACGCCACTTTTGCTTTGCAGGGACAGGAGAGACTACGACAACATTTGTCGCCGCCATCTTCGCGGTTCTGACGGTTCCCTGCTTGGCTTCTTCTTATGACCATGTCCGGGTAAATTTTCCCTGTATAAGATGCCACGCAGAACGACTGTAAGTTGGGCAAGTTGGCACTAGAGTTCCTGCACGTGCTTAGAAAAAAAGCTATGTAGGGAAAGCGTGTTAGGCGCCGCCGACGCATCCTATTTTTCGCTGCTGGACATCAGTACTGGGCAGTATCGAAGGTACATGTATACATCTGTGAAGATACTCTTTGGGTATCTTGTAACGGCATCATGATACATCTGGCCGGACGTGTATCGGTATCTGTATTTCCGATACATGAAGAATGTATCGTGTATCTTAAGATAAATACAAGACACTGGGGCTATCGCACCCCAAGCGTTCGCATCATCATAAACATTGGCTAAATTCCGCTTCTCAAGCTGACAATGATGCCACTAAGCCGCCTGAATAAATGAATACGTCGCTAACGAACGCTTTACGCCAGCAGATAAGTAGAGTATGAGCGGTAATTTCCGCTTTATGCTCTCTGTATACACGGCGCGTCGCAAGAAACTGTCGCTACCAGCGTTGTTGCTGCTGTACGCCTGCCCCATGATCCGCCATTGCGTAAACGGTGATGTTTACGGATAGGCTAAAATCTCACAGCCGTATCTGTGACATCGTGCAGAGGTTTCTTATCGGCATTCTTGTAATTGGATGGTGGCCGGCTAGCTGGTCGGCATGCAGAGCAGCGACTCCCATCACTTACAAAAGCGCGAAGCCAAAACCGCTGAAAGCGCAGCCTACAATCAGCTAAGACAACCCCCAATAAACTGCTTCGGAATGAATACATAATACCTAGAGCAAGAAAGACAAAATTTTGAGATACTAACAGAGAGTTGATTAAAATGAAACAAGGTTGGTCGGTGTTAAGAAATTTCCAAGCAAACATTTTTCTGTATGCGCGTTTGCTGCTATATTCGTTATAGTTTTTATGTTATATATTTTCAATACTGCCAGTCTCAGTTGATAGTATAGCAGCTGGGCATTACAAAGACAATCATGCTTAAAAAAAAAGAATCGACAAGGAAATACCGAAGCACATCCGCCTGGGTAGCATTAAAGCAATAAATGTGGACTAAGGATTTCTTGAAGCAAAAATATCAATATTTCAATAAAGTTTAACAGTGCACAATCAAGCACATTGTGCTACCAACGAAAATATCATTCAAGGGAAAAGAAAAGAAAGAAAGCTTCTATACAAAGCATTTAAAGCGAAGATCATCCACAAATTCAAATTAAGATTTCGGAAACATGCATGCTTTGCTCACAAAATGAAGCACAGCTACCATGAAGGATTAAACCAGTTTGCCAAGCAAAGAGAATCAACGCTGTATCGACCATGCGAAATGTGCAAGCACCATGAAATAATATTGGAAATAAAAAAGCGAAGCACGACCAGGCACAGGATTGCAATCTGTTACAAAGATGGGAATGCAATAAAGAAGCAAGCAAGTGATCGCACAAGAACAAAGCTATGTGCAATAGTATAAGCATTCTCTTCACCCTCGATGACCGAGGGAGCGGAGAGCGCATGCTCAAATATGGGGAGATCACGCAGCATTATAGATTGGCTCGTAGACTGGTATCCCCGCCAGACCCGAAATTAAACAACAGACAAGCAGTCGCGTGGAGACGAATACAACTTATACGTATCCGCACACGGTTATGGCGAACCACATGTTCCCCGAGGCCAGGAGCGATAGGTGTAATCTCTATGGGGCGAGAGGGACCCTCGACCACATAATATGGGAATGTCCGCACTCTCCCGGGGGAACGCACAAAATAGGTAGTAGAGACACCTGGGAGACCCTGCTGCGCAGCTCGGACTCTGAGCTCCAGCTCCGGCACGTCCAACTGGCTGAAGAGGCTGCTGGGACACAAGACCTCCCAGCCTGCATCTGAGGCGGCGGCACTCGCCCCCTTGACCTACGTGTCGGGGGGGGGGGGGGGGGTAGACCACCGTATCCGTTGGAAAATAAAGTTTATTCTATCTATCACCAAGACAACTCCCATTTCGTAGGCCATCACCAGCAAACATTAGGAAAGGAAATACATTCTATAAGTGCTGGAATCTTAGAAAATGAACCTAGTGTTCAAATGAGAGAGTGTGCGTGGCAATGGCGACGGTATTAGAGGTTAGATACACGTTCTAACTTTGCAGTGAACGCGGACACGGTTTCGGCGTCCGTGATATCTGGATTTACACGATTCCACTCGCGTATCGTAAGTGGAAAAAACGATTGCCCAAACGCATCAGTGTTGACAGAATATTCCGTTAATGTGTATTTATGCTTATAGTGAGTCGGGCGCGACGGTGAAAATGCGACGTACTTAGACGCAGCTATATTATAGATGTCATGCAGCAGTTGGTATAAAAGCCTCAGACGTGCCTGATTTGCCCTTGTGGATATTGTCCTAATTCCAGAAGAAGCCGGAAGGTTATTGGGAGAGTCCGTGTGCTTATACTTGTTAAACACAAACCTTGTGGCTTTGCGCTGTACTGATTCAATTTTTCTTATACTAGTTTATTATCTTTTATTAAAAATCTTATCTTAATATCTTTTGTTCATGAAAAAACGGATCCCTCTCCGATTACTCTTTTTAGTTTTGTGATTAATTTACTTGGACATACGCCAATAAAGGCGTTTGATAAATCAGGCAAAATCATGTTCCTTTGGCCGCGATTATTGGTGTTAAGTGCGAGGTCATGAACTACCTCGGTTAGCTGGGTAATAGTGGACAAACCTCTAATAAATCCATGATGATTAGGGGACAAGAAATTTAGTTTCTCAAAAAAACGGTCATGTGATTTAGGATAACGTGTTCGAATAACTTACACGAATTGCTATTAAGAGATATCGGACTGTAATGTGGTACTAAAGACTTATCTCCAGATTTGTGAATGGGTATTATTTTTGCAATTTTCCAGTCGTCTGGTAGTTGAGACAAAGTAAGTGATTTACGGAAAATTAGCCCAAGATACTTACTACATCATTCCGTATGTTTCTTTAAGGAACTCGTTTGGAATATCGTCTGGGCCACTGGATTTATTAAGATCGAAGTTAATCAGTAAGTTGAATATTCCTGCATCTGTAACTTCAGGACAATCGACGCTCGATAGACCAAATTATAAAA
Organism: Dermacentor variabilis; assembly: GCF_050947875.1. NCBI lineage: Eukaryota > Metazoa > Arthropoda > Arachnida > Ixodida > Ixodidae > Dermacentor > Dermacentor variabilis. The sequence goes on along the minus strand of NC_134574.1, from coordinate 72,253,393 downwards.
TGGGAGGAATGAGAGTGTTATCTGTGGTGAAAACTGAGCGGGGAAAATTGTTGCGTGCTTTGCTTTTTCTTCTGTTTCCTTGGGACCCGTGTGCAACCCCGTGGAATTATTAGTGCGAAGGTGTCTCCAAAACCTGTTAGGATTGCTTTTAATAAAACTAGGAAGGGAGACGCTGAGGTAGTACTGTTCGTCATTTTTTTCTTTCTGTCTGAACTCTTCTTTCGCGAAGTGTAGATGGTACCGAATGGAAGGCTCACAGTTTGTATTTTTCCCCACCCTGTGCAGCCTTTTTAGTCTTCGCTTTGCCTGAAAAAAATGCCAACTCATGTGCGAGATGGGTTAGCACACTGTTATCCTCTGCCCTTTGCACATGAATTACAGTTGATCCACGCTGTTGATCTGCAAAGCTAAAGCCGTGCGGCAGCAAGCAGATAAGTATGCTATGGTCAGATATGGCCTCCACTACATCAGTCCGAACCTGGTCTATTGGAAATTGTTGACAAATAAGTATCAAGTCAATTATATTTTTAGTTGTGTTATGTGTGCGCGTTGGAGGTGAAACGATTTCATGAAGGTTAAAGTTGAACATATATAAGTTTATATTAAGAAATTTGCGAATGTATCGAAGTATCGTAAGATACAATTGGAAATTATCGCATCGAATACAATATTTTCGGCCGTATTGTTGCCAAAGCATCTTGGACCGTATTATTATACAATTGCAAACTACCGTTGCCCACCCTTGCTGGACATCTTCCTGGAAGCTGTTTTCGTCTACCATATTCTTGTTAGCGTGGTATTATGCTGGCAAAAATGAAGTACACGGCCAAGCTAACAATGTATTACAGAGCCAATAATCTTTATTTTCTCTCTCCCTCCAGTGTAGGGCAGCCAACTGCGCAAGTCTTTGGTTCACTTCCCTACCTTTTGCTCTTCGTCTCACTCTTGCTCTCTTGGTGTTTCCGTGTTGTGGAAAGTAATTTTCTTTTCTGAGATCTCCATTATTATTCGTTACGTAGAAATGGCCGTTGACGGCTGAAAGTTTCATTCTCCACCGCTTCTCAACAAGGACTTACGAAGAATATGGCGGACGACACCATCTGTGATAAGGGGGAGGAAGGTTCCTCTACTACTCAAGGAAAGCAGCAATGCGCAGCGTCTCTGAATGGAACAGATTCATTTTCAATGATACTCAATGCATCGAGTACACAAAGCGAATAACGACATGGACGCAGCGCTCTCAAACAGGCATTTATTTCGGCGTATGCGCCAGCGTTTACTTAAGAAATAGCGCTGGCACATATGTCAAACAAGAGTATACAAGCAGAGCGTGTGCCGACATCTCGCACGCGCATCGACGCTACATCTGACAAGAAAGATATATCAGAGCTTACCAAACAATCAACACACAGTTAGGAGCGTGTTAGAAAATAAATGTACTGTTCTATCAGCGTACTCGATAGCTGACTCACACACTGGTCACCTGACTGGTGAATGCGGAAGGCCTCCGTAGTTTCAGGCGCCACTTGATTAGCGCTCTCAAGCAGAATACTTGTTTAGTTTTTTTTTTCTTTAAACAACACAAGACCGGCAGCGTAGTTCGCACGCACTGTGATAATTGATCTCGTGCGAAGCATGTTGAAGTAGCTGGCTATCCACCATTTTGGATTGTTCATAGTGTTACCAGATCCACAGCATTTGTATAAGCACTAGTGAAACTCGAGCAATAGTGTATGTCACGCGAGAGTATCTGTGAGAACAGGCGCGATCTGGCGGCGACAATGTTAATTTGACACCATTGACACGACCACCTTTTTGTGTGAGTGCGAAGCATTTCTTTGCCTATTCGGAACCAATCAAGGTCATGCGCAAGGGTGCGCCAGTTTCATCTCTAAAAAAAATGTTGCCCGCTCCTGGAGATAGTGCAGCTCGAAAAGACGCCGGGCACAGTGCAAGCAAACAGCGGACATAGTTCGAATTAGGGCGTCTTAATTGGCCAGTATACGTAGAACATCCTGCAAGGAACCAGTGGATATTGTGTGAATTAGGGCCGTCCGCTACATCAGGTGATGAGAGTGACTACAGACGTGAGTGCCAACACTAACACGCCGCCGTTGCCACGCCATCGTAGTCGTTCCTTCGTCGTCACTTCATTGCCGTCCGGACATTGTGATCATTCTTTCGTTGTCAGGTCATTCGAATCGTTTCGCCGTTTTCGCTCTGTTGCTGTCACTGCGTTTCGATAGTTATCAAAGCACCGTCATCATTCCATCGTCGTCATGTCATCGCCGACATCGCGTCACCGTCCCATAGACGCTGTCATGTCAACGTGGTCGATTCCGTCATGCTGTTGTAGCGATTGCGGCGTCGACAACCCGTTGCCATTATACCTCTATCGTCACGCCGTCATTGCGATAGCATCTTCGTCATCCCTTGGTCGTCACTGCATCACCGACACGCCATCGTCGTCATGCACTCGTCACCTAACAATTATCGTCATCCTACCATTGTAATCAATTTAACATCGTCATCAAATTGGTGTCACTGCAGCTTCGGCACCACGTTGTCGTCGCACCATCGTTGTCCCACCATCGTCGTCATACCATCCTCACCCCTTTTGGCACACAAGCTTGCTTCACTTGACTTATATGAAACGCTTCCCATGACATAGATAACCATGAAGGATCGCTTTTGCCATAGGTTCTTGTGTACAAGTGAGGACGTCCGTGCGTGCAAGTGCGCATGCGGACAATTTTTCCTCTTGCTTTCTTTTTTTAAAGAAATGGTGCAATCGCTTCCCTTACAACCTGGATCGATTCAGAAGACGATGCAATTTAACACAGCGTCGGAAAGCGTTACCTGCATAAAAAAAACACACACACACACAATGACCGCATGAAAAATGGCTCGCGGGCGGGTGCTCTCACTTGCGTTTTGCGATGTGACGAACGCACCATTCGTCTCAGAGAGGTACAGACAGCTATGGCGAGTTGGTGCTGATTCATATTAATGGCACAGCAACATGGGGACTATGAAAGAATAGACGACGTAGTATGCCTCACAAAACGGGTTGGGGCTGCCACGACAATAGTATGTGTCAAATGGTGAACAAGTCAGACCGCCGTAGCAGGCATTGCGCTTAGTAGAAAAACGATCGTAGCGTAACTGTTCAGGAATTAGGCTGCTGTGCCTGGAGACCAAGCTGGCATCACACCAATCACGGGCATCACACCAATCACGGCACACCAAGCACGGGCGATTTTACAGAAAGCCGGCGAGAATCAAGATTCGACTGTCTTTGTCGACGTGGCTCAGTAAGGCAAGTCTAGCGCATTCGCGTTGGAAATCATTGCCGGCCAAGGGGAATTACGCTCCTCAGCCTCGGTTAGGTTAAGTACGAGCGGAGTCGCGGAGCAGGTCGCCATAGCCCTGGCCATGACCGACCCCTCGCGCACCAACGTTTTCACAGACTCACTAGCGGCCATCGAAGTTTTATAATCGGGTGACCTAGCCCGAGAGGCTGCCTCCATTCTGGAAAAGAGAACAAACCCTGGCACTCACTTCATCTCTTGGTTTCCCGCCCACATGGGTGCGGACGTTCATCAGAACATACCTAACCTCAACGAGGTTGCCCATGACCATACGCGAGATCTACCGCGCCGAGGCGGCATGGAGGCCTTATGGGGACAGGATGAAATCCAGCAGAACGATCCGCTCCTTACTTTTCATGAAAGAACCTCTCACTATCGGCTTAGTAGGAGGGCCTATCCTCTTCGTCACCCGAAGTTAGACAGGTCTCCGTCACTTTCACTTAGAATGCTCCAGACGGACTCATTCCCCTCGCGGGGCTTTCTCAGCCGTACCACCACAGACATCGTTTCAGGCTGCGCGGACTGTAATGAGATTTCTTGTTCCTTAGCGCACATGCTCTGGCAATGCCCTGCGTTACCTCACGGCCCTCTATCCAGCGAAGCCGACTGGGAAGAGGCACTCCGGAGCCCATCGCTCTATACACAACTGCAGGCAATCCAGAGGGCCCAAGAAAGGGCGGAACATCACGGTATTCCTGCCCCGACTTGGACGCGGCCAGCGGCTTTCACGGGTCCCAGAAAGGGGCCCCCGCGGAAGCTTCTCAGGATCAAATGAAGTTCACTGTCTGTCTGTCCCCAGAGTGCGAGAAATTGCGCACTTCCTCTTTAGCTCACCAAAGTTAAATCTATTTTTCTCAGACCATACTTAAGGCCACAGCACAGTGAGCTTGCAAGAAATAGCACGCTCGCATAATTTTGTTGCAGAAATGAAAATATTGCAGTCGCCTGCATTTAGTACCTTTGTGTTTTGTTTATTTGCAGGAAGTGCAGAACGTGCGGTTTTGTTTCTCAATGCTATTAGGTTGTTAGGCATGTTTACGAAATGTGATTTATCACCGGAAAGCTTTCTTTTGTTTGTTTATTTGTTTGCTTGTCTGCTTTTCTATTACATCATGTTATGATTTGCTCATTGGAACATTCTTCTTTATGCAGAAGCTGGCAACAGAATAGTCACCAACATTCTTGCTATTTCAAAACTGCACACAAATACCGTAAAATATAAAAGCCATGTGAGCGTCCGATCAGTTGATCTTTGACTGCTTTTAATTAGTTTACTGTTTGCTTTCAGCGTGTTTAGTTTCCTTTTATCGCCTCATTATATGTTGTTTCTTCTCACAGTTCTGCCTCCTTTTCTAAGGTTTAAAAGCCGTCTTGCCCGAAATAAACCTTCAGTTGGTGGTCGGCTCTCCGTCTTGTCGCCTTTTGTTTAGTGCCGTTCTTAACGCGTTTCCTTTCGAAGAAACACGCCCATAGGCAAATAATCCACAGACAGCTGCCGTAATATCAACTCAAAGGCGGTAGCTGACAACGATTCTTAGGCTGCAGGGGTAGATGTTGCTAAAGAATCTACAAGCAAATCATTGGGTGAAATAATTAAGTTTGCCGTTTCTAGGCACAGAAAGCAAGCAGCACAAAGAGTTTCCATAATATTTGGCTGGCAGCTTTCTTTCAAAACGAGATTATCTTGATATCGCGGATGGAGGGCTGAGTGAGGGTGGCTGGAGTCATAATTTGCTCGAGAGACAACTTAGTGATAAAATTACCTTTACCGCGGCATGTGGCCGCTTGAACTCTAAGGCAAAAAGAATTATTGCACAATATCTACAGTCAGAAAACACCAAGCATTAACAACGCGCTGTTATGTTAGCTAATCTTTAGTTGGAAAATGTATCTTCTTGCACATGCTGCTTGCATTACAAGTGCTATTTCTGTCTTTACTGAAATTCTGCGTTGCTGCTATTTTAGTATAAATAAACCTTTAGACGTCTTGCGCGGTTAATAATAATAAATTTGATATAAACCGCACTTCCTTCCTAGTACGGCAAACCCGGCTGTAAGTTTGTTTAATCATTCACTTGTATTGTGTGCCAAATTACGCGCAAATCCGTCGCAGTTGGCGGGACCGACAAATGGTACAAAAAATGGCCGACTGCGCGAAGAGAGAAAACACGTCAAGAAATGCTCGCGTTGACCTCAAATTTCTCAAGGAGGTTCTTGTACACAAAGTGGAATAATGGCTTTGAAATAGAAATCTGGTGAATATCTGTCTGGGTTGGAAACGAGCCCGGACCCACTGGGTGTAAGACGAGCCCGCTTCCCCGATGCCACACCAGCACAACGGTTCCGATTGGCTTAAGGTGTGCCTAGTACATGCACAATGGAACACGTCGCGTCGCAGTCATCTGGCTGACTAAAACTGCCGCCTAATGCGTGGGTCATCGGGCACATAATGGCGCAGACCGTGGGGTGGAGGTGGCGCCACCTCATGAGTGCATAAGATGAGCGCATTCATGACGTTCAACAAATGGTATACTGCTTTCGCATTTCCACACATAAATAGTATTAAGTGTCTCTGCTGAGTTTCTTCCGTGCGAGCAAAACATAGAGCGTACTTTTCTGATCACTGTCTTTTGTTTTTTTCAGATCACCAGCTCATATCGGACGCTGCGATTAACGGTGCCATTTCTTCAATGAAGAACATCGACTTTACTGAGGAATTTGGGCTCAAGCAATGGCGGTGGGGCCCTCTCGCCCTTAATTTTACATCACTATACTTCTCCATAGAGGGCACTTTCGAACCTTTTACGCGATACTGTAAAGGAGGGCACGCCATGGTGGATGTGGAAATTGAGTTCACCTGGGACGTCGACGCAGAATGCACTGTTGGAGATCAAGACAATTTTCTGGAAGCTGCTCGAGTGTATTTCCACGGAGCGGTAGCCAAGGTCCAGTTCCACTTGAACTCGTCCTCAGAAAATGAAACTTTCACGTTGTACCCAGTAGCAGTGCGTCCGACGTGGCATGGGACTATTTCAACCAGATTCTACATCAATGAGCCACGATATTACATGGATGCTGTGGATGTCTTGGTGAACCAGTTGATTAAGCTCAACTTAAATGATATACTTATATGGATTTCGGAGCGTTATGTTATCGAGAACGTTTTCAAGGGGGAAATAAATAAAATGACCCCTCTTACCTAGGTTTGTAGTGCAGTCATCCATAAAGTGGACAAATGTATAGTCCCTAAATAACAAAACGTTTTGTTAAAGAGTTTACTAGTTGAATTATATATGTGTGATTCATTTATTTCCACTCATGCAAGCAAACATGATCCCGGTGCACGTGTACAAATCTATATTAGTAACTCCAACGTTCTCCTTAGGGTCGTGCTTCAATAATTTTCAAGACAGTAAAAGTTTATCATAAAGTGCTTTTTGTACAATAAAAGTTTATTCGTCCTCCTCCTCGAACAAATTTCTGTGTGCAATCACGTAGATTTCACGCGAGCCTTCTGTACAAGACCTCGCATCTATGTCTGAATGGGTTGTGCTGATCGTTCTAAAGCATGGGTCCTCGTGTGAATGCCTACCCGTCTTACTTTATGTGCTCGTGATTGTAATATTTCAACAAATTCAGAAAATGTTCTGGAGGTTGTAATACAACGGGGTTTTACTAGACAATTTTGATGATATGCCGTTATTTTGTTTAAGCTTTCGCATTTAAATGTCCACCAGTGTTTCGGGACAGCGGAAGATTTTGGTGTGCCTTAACAATTCACATTGGGCAGTGTGTCCTGACAGTCGGCACGATTGATCCACCAATATTGGTTCATTTTTGTTCAGTCTGGCAGGTGTTGATAACGATCCTTATCACAACTCTAATTCGCTAATGGTGCTAGAAGCACTCATTTGAAAAACCAAAGCGCGCACTACACGATAATTTGTTTCCTGGTAACTGAGGTTTGAGAGGGAAATCATCCCTCGCACAAGACGTATTAATCGGTAGGCGTTGTACAAAACGAGTGATTACTGACTATTCCTAAGTAAAAAAAAATTAAAGGCTTTTACGTGCCAAAACTACTTTCCGTTTATGAGGCACGCCATAGTGGGGATCACATGGGGCTCTTTAACGGGCACCTAAATCTAAGTACCCGGGTGTTTTCGCATTTCGCCCCCATCGAAATGCGACCGCCGTGGCCGGGATTCGATTCCGTGACCTCGTGCTTGGCAGCCCAACACCATAGCGACTAAGCAACCACGGCGGGTATTCCCAAATAAGCCAGTCTTAGCTAGAAGCATACAGAATATACTCGCTCCAGACAAGCTGCTAATAAAATCCAACTAGTAAGAATTTTTTTGTACAACTTCATTTGTATTCTTAGTTCCGTAGTCATTTTTGTTGTTTAGATATATTTGTGTGTTTCCGTTAACTGTATGCCATGTACAAGGGGGTTTCAGGTTTCTTTAAAGCGAATTTGTCGCTTTCTGCCTGGGCCATCCCACATTTTTTTAGGAAAACAATAATTAAATAAATAAATAAAATTTTCATGTTTTAGGGCATCCAGCGTTCTATGCTTTTTCTGAGTGACTTATAATGTATATGTGCGCCTAGACGAAAGCACGTCTTGGCAACTTGCTGCTTCGAAGAGACAGTTCCGCCTTAGACAGCAACCATCGAAATAATTGTTATTTCAGAAGCATATTTGTCATTGCAGGTGCCCTAAACCCAATAAACACCACTATATTCACATGGGTACCTCGTCGTCTGAGTAATCGTCTTGACTCCCATTTCTGCCACGACAAGTTCTGTGTTCCGTTCTCTTGTCTCTGAGCAAGCAATAAGCAATTGCAGGAAAGATTCCTACAAGCCAACCACCATTTGGTTTGTGGTCACAGTTGACTCCTTCGTCTCGATAAACTAACGTTTATCGGCCACAGTGGTTACTCGCTGCCACCTTAAACCCGCCAGTAAATTACTGGCCAGTAAATAAACCTGCCAGTAAATTACTCTCGCAAAATAGAAAACATGCTTTCCGCCTGTTGGTTGGAGATCACAGAAGAAAGCAGAAAACCGTTCATGAAGCTTTAGAAGTTTAGGTGAGTTCACACTTACACATTGTTCAAGACACCTTTACAGACTACCTCTACTACAAATTAATCCATTTTGCAGCTTCCTTAAATCAATGCCAGAGAGATAACTCTCCCACTGATGACAAATGGAATAGATACGCAAAATACGTGACAGCTCCGAGAACCCCGAACACTTATTAAACCCAGGTCACATGTTGTGGCCGCATAATTTTTTATAGAATATTTTCCTGTTTTGTTGTTTTCCTTCTTTTCTTGTTTGCGTGTGTCTTCTTGCAATGCAACTTTTTCCTCTTAGCTTCCTTTACTTAACTCTTTCCTTACCATGGGGAAAATAGGTATTTTCTGTAGGTTACGCCAGATTTTTTTTTTTCTGGAGGAACTACTGCACTCAATATTTTAATGTAACACATAATCAAAAGGCAGAATGAATGCACTTCTCACGCATAAAAGTTTTATTCACGAGATTAGCGTCATAAAAAAGATACAGATTGCCCAAATCAAGGGAGCCTATAACGTAAAACTATTCCAAAGTTTTCTATTCCAATGCTGCAATCAAGCCCTCCGCGATTGGTCCACAACTTTCTTGGACCACCCCCACTTCAACTGTCTGTCACGCTACCTCACGAAAACCGCGATAGCTCCCCATATGATATGACGTGTATACACTACACTGATTATGGATGAATTATCCGAGCAAAACAAAAATTGTTATTTCTGATTCGACGCCTTTGCGCCTTTAGCCCTCGGCTATTGGTTAGGAGTTTTCGGGCTGCGCCCATTGCACCTGCTTGTCACGCGACGTCACAAAACTGCAAGAACTCTACGCGTCACAGTGACGTGTACGCGTTAAAGATGCATTAATATGCCAAACAAAACTGAATATTCTTCTGAATAGCCGCAAGCTGCGCTGTTCTGAAAGGAATAAAAGATGGCTGCCGCCGATCACTCAGGAACTGGCAACTCGCACATGCCCGAGAGCATGGGTTTATTTGCGTGTAATAAAACTTTTTGCGCGGCCGTGTAACGTTTTCGAGCACTTTCCGCACGTTTACGACCTCGTTCTGCCAACTCTTTCTTGCTCAGCATCCGTTTTAGCGTGATTCTTAAGCTTCCGTTGCATGCCGCCGCGATTGTCGACAAGCCACCTCAAGCTATGGGAAAGCGGACCAATCGCAGACGCCGCCACCACCCTCTTCATCCGGTTATCGATTTTCAGTGCAGAGGCTCGGCCCCATCGAATCCTTCTCTACTTGAGCGTGCTCCTCGCCTCTCGTGAGCCAATTAGATGAGACAAGCCGCTCAGTGTAGGCAATGTTATTCGTTTTTCAAGGAAACAAAAGTGACCTCCTATGAACAAGGAGAACATTTGATTAGTCTGTTGAGAAAAGCCCGCGGGTGACCGCCCGATGCTTGCGTCGGCGGCTACGCAAATTTGAAGTCAGGAGATTGGAATAAAAACATATCGGAATACGTTTACGTTATAGGGCCCCAAGATTGTGGGGTAACAGTGAAAAAAAGATTGTAAAGACATGTTTGTATCTACTAAGAAAAAAAATTTTACATTTATGAGATATACAAAATGTATTGCCGTCTACTAAGAACCATCTCCGAAAAAATCAAAATTTTACATTGAACAGGTATTTCACTACGAAAACTGAAGTGCAAGCACTACAGTTTGGCGTGCCGGGTGGTGGCCGCTGATGTTCCGGGCTGGCTTGCGTCGTCGTCGCTCTCAGATTCAAAGTCCGACGAAAAGACAGCATCCTAAGACTCACTGCTGCTCGATCCATGGATAAAATCGGCCGCAAACGCCGGGGAATCGCAAAATCTGCTTTCTCTCGAAGCGCACGCGCCGCTCCCGGAGGCGGCCATTTTTGCTTTCCGCTTTGACAATCGCCAAACTTCGAAATGCGTTCAAAAATAACCGCCTGACGGCGAAAAAGCGAGTTGCTTTGAAAACAAAAATATAGTTCTCCTCCTTCACGTCCTATGACGCAGAGTGTCCGTGACCGGCGCGGAAGGTCTCGAAAGCGGTTTTTCAAATCATCGATAACGAGTGGCCATTTTTGCTCTCTACTTTGACGAACGCGAAAACTTCTGAGCGCGTTGAAAAATCACCGCCTGGGGGAAAAACGCGAACTACTTAGGAAAGAAAAGTTCTCCTCCTCCAAGTCCAAGAGCTCAGTGTGTCCGTGAGTTGCGCGGAAAGTCTCGCAACCGGCGTTTCAAATCATAGTTAGCGGGCTAACGATGTCCAACGGGCACGGTATGAAAAAAGTTAACCGGTGTGTCTACACTACCAGCTACGACGGTTACACGAGTATTCTGCGATCCAGTATTATCAACTCCCGTCAAGCTCTTTGCGACCAATGCAGCAACGGTATGCCATGAATGACGTCACACGTCGCGCTGGGAATTCAGGATGACACCTTGAAAAAATGGCACCTTGCAGACACAGTCATATATAGGGAGGCCTTGGCATGTCTCTGTACGCAATCATATCAGGGTACTGTACAAGAGCTTGTAAAATTAGTTTGACCTATTAGAACCGTGAAAATGCCACTAATATTCTGCCGCATTTTTAGCAACATGAGAGTGCTGAATTTTTTTAGCAAGCTTAGTAAAATGTCGATATTTGTTTACGAAATTTACGCCTTGTTGGCAAGCGTACATTATTCAATAGCCTAAAAATGAACAACTTTGTACCGTAGAAATTCAGTACATTTTTTTTTCTTTTACGGCCAAGTTTTGGTCTTTATGTTTTTTGGATTTATTCTTTTGGGCCAAAGATATTTGGGAACACTTGAAAAGTAGGTTTTTCGTTCTTTGAATCTTTGCTCTGAAAGCTGAAACTTTTTTTAGGATAAGCAGATGTTTCTGGTTCCCTTAAGTTCGTCTTAGCCGGAGTCTACTCTATTATGCGCCTTAATTAGGAAGCGATTATAAGTTATATAACTCACCGCTATTGTGAAGCCGGTGAAAATCAAAACATTTCAATAGCGGATAGAACTACCTACAATACAGCGCGAATGCAACGCCTATGCAACTGATCTCCTACTCCCTGTCGTCGTCATTACGGGTGCCTCGAACCAAGTCCCCACCACCTAAATCATCGCCATGTGATGTCACACGAGTGGACGGACGACGCCTTTAGTCAAATGTGCACGCAACCTAGCAGTAGCGCCGCATTCATGCTTTCATCACGGTGCGTTTGCCAACGGAAGCATAAGCCTTAGTAGCGACACATCGCAATGACTTAGTGACTATGGCGTTATTGTACTCAGCACGAGGGCGCAGTTTGAATTCCTGGCTGCGCTGACAGCATTCTGACAGAGACGGAATCAAATCCTGATGTACTGAGTTTTGTCCGCACGCTAAAGAAATCTGCGTTGTCATAATTTTACAGATAAGCTGTTAAGGCAAGTTTCTAAACCGTCATTGTGCGTCGGAGGTGGCAGGTAGTCGGTACCAGATGTTATAAAGCACCCACCTAAGTAGACTGCTTCGGAGCCCCAATACCAGAGACGCTTTTGTAGACATTGCCAGATTCCTCCATATTGTCGAATTGGCTATATTTTCAGCTCTGGTTGGCCCAAAGGGATGCTGTGGCCTCTGTGGTTGGCTCAAATTGTCGCCATCACAAAATTCGACAATATGCAGAATTAGACAATGGTCCAGGATAACACCCCTGATCGTCGGTGAGAACGGGGCGCCGGGCACCAGGGTCAGTATGTACACAGCCGGAAAAGCAGGCAGGAAGTGCGTCGGATATATCGTAGTGCACAGAAATACTGCGCTGGGAGATGGTGAAGCATTTGAAAAGGCCCAGCTATAGTGAAGGTTTTGCAATGCGTAGGGTGGATTCCGGGCTGTGGCGAAGCAGACGCCTGAGACTTTCGAAACGTATAAGAACTCTCGTATAGCTAGCTCTTCGTTGTCTTTGATCTATGCGCTGCTCGGAATGACATACATGTGCGAATGTGATTGTTTTCCAGAGCCCTCAATCACGTCATATCTTATGGTCTCTGTTCGTTTTGGGATATGTGGAACCACACTAATTCTCAAATATTTCATATCGTGGCTTTAACATGCACCATGGTCAACCGGCCTAATACCACAATGGTCACTCTTGATATTTAACCAGGCGCAGATAATTATGCTGCTACTTCTTTTTTCTACTGGTGCTTTTTTCGCTTATGGTCAGTTCGCGTTCTCGTCTGGATAATCCGTTCTCAAGTTGAGCGAATTCTTACCTAAATGCAAAAGATCTACCAATTTCTTTCCAGGGACCCCTGGAAACTGCATCATTATGACAGCCGTAGATCGCCTACAGAAGAGACACTGACCGCTTTTACGTGTAGAGTACCTACGCCCACACATTTAATCACTTGCCGGTTGGCTTCCAGCTGTACGCAGAAATTTCAGGAAATTTCACTTGCCCAAATAGAACTGTGTTCCACAAGTAATCGCAGAACATATAGAGAGCAGCGTTCTCCCCAACTGAATTTTTTTTACTTTTTAAGTAAACAACAATAATTTTATGGTGCGAGGGTTGTTCCATGAAGATTTCCCCTGACCTACTTCACTTCGGCGCCCAATGAAAAAAATTCGCACAGTGCTAGGTGTGTAGCTTTCTATAGGGCAGTGGAAAACATTCTGCTCTATCCTAATAGTTATTTTCATTTCACGGGTCTGAAAAGCGAGGACGCTGGCTGATTGGGGCCAGCGGCAGTTAATGCCTTCCTGAATTTGCAAGGCAGCACACCTCAACAATTTTTTTCTATAAATAACGACGCTGTAGGAGACAGATACGCCGTCGTATGACGTTGTTAAGCGTTGGTATCAGTAGTTCAAATATGCACAGACCTTGGTCAAAATGGCTCAGAATTTCGATCGACCTTATTCAGTCAGTGATGGGACCCTGCTACACAAAGTGAAGACAGTCATTTGGAAGACCACCGCATAACGATTGAAGAATTAGCTGAAAAGTTCGAAAATGTTGTAGGGCCCATAGGACGTACAAGTCAGGAACATCTGCACATGTAAAACTCATCGGTGCGTTAGCTTCCTTGCAGGATTTGGTTCTCACCAAGAGGATCGGGTGACCTGCAGCTGCGAACTTTTTGCTGCGTGCCTTAAAAACGAAGATGACATCTTTGTCCGATTAATTAAGCTGTACGAAAAGTAGGTGTATTGTTATGAACTAGAAGCAACATTCCAGTTGAAACAACGGAAGCACTTCGCCTCACCGCCCCCGAAAAAGGCACCCGTGCTACTTTCAGCTAGGAAGGTGATGCTGACCGTTTTCTTTTTTATCAGCAAGAACAGGTGATAACAGATTTCCTGCCGAAAGATGCCACCAGAACTGGACCAATAATAATAACAAAAATAAAGGGACGCCATCAAAATCCTCAGGCAAGGCATGCTGTCGACAGGCGTCCTGCTCTTGCAAGACGATGTTCGAGCTCACAGCACCCTTGTTACGCAAATAAAAGCACGCTCCTCTTGATAAGAAATTGTTGGCCATCCCTCGTACTCACCAGCTCTTGCGCCCTCCAGTTTCACCTCTTTTCACATATGAAGTCATGTTGCGCAAATAAAAGCACGCTCCATTTAATTTGAAATTCTTCGCCATCTTTCGCACTCAGCGGACCTTGCACCCTCCAGTTTCCACCTATTTTCGTATATAAAGTCATTTTCGAAAAGCAGGCAACTTCCCGATGATGACAGGCTCGTCGCCGAAGTCATGTCATGGCTCCCAGGCCAACCTGCGGACTACTACAAGAGTGATATCTGCAGCTGCATGGAACGATGACGGTAGTGCGGGGCTTTGCGGTTGCAGCCATGTAGAAAAAGGGAAACGAATAAGCCAAACTTCGTCCTCACTGGTCCACCAGGAGTAGGTCAGGCAAAATTATTATTGAACGCCCCTCGTACTGTGTTTCAATGAACTACCGACTATCATACGGAGCTTTGTTTCAGCCAGCTGAAACCACTTTTCAGTGTGCGAGACAGTGTCCCACATACTTAAACTTCTTTCCAGGATGAGCTCTGTGAAACAGTGTCCCAAATACGAGGTGCAGGTATGTGGAACATTGTTCCGGATAACAGTGGCTAATTTCACTTGAATACAGTTCTGCGTATTTACTGCTCTGTACTTAAAAAGTAAGAAATTTCATTATATAGAATGCCATTTCATATATTTTGCGACGTTAAGTGAAACGCTGTTCCCGTATGGGAGTAAAAAATGATTAAATAACGTTTCGGCTCATAACTTGAGCCTGAGTGCAACTACATTAAGAGCGCAGACACGCCAGGTTGACAGCCCTCAGCACTACACGGTTTGTTGTCGTTTCCTATGAAGTATGGGGCTCCTACTCACTACGGCCGCTTGATCAAGTAATGGATGTATTATTCGAAATCATATGAAACAAACAATTCCCAAATGTGTACGGGCTTCACGCTGTAGAACGTAAAGTTATCTGCTAGAATAAAGTCAGTAAAGTCATATAGAAAGAATAATTATTAATTTAAGAGTGCATGAAAAACGATTGGTTAGAATAAAGCAGCGCGTTCGGTTGAATTTCATTCTCTACACGCTCTACACGAAATACTGCGCGCCAGTACACTATTTCTACTTCTACCTCTAGTTAAGCTTTTTCCCCTAATTTCTGCGTATATATCTCTCGAGATACCCCTACAGACCCAAAAACAAATGCCCCTGGTGTGAAGAGACACCGACACTTCAGCACATCATATACCAATGCCCGAGGCACCCGGCAGGCGCCGTCACGCCGCTAATCGCGGACTCACTCGCTATCTGGTCATGGGAGGCGCGACTCACCGAACTAGATTAGTGAAGCCAGCTGGCGAGCCTTGGCTGCGAGCCTCTGCGAGCCGCAGAAGCCAGTGGAGTCCTGGAATAGGGTCTCCACCCATATACACTACTCAGATTTATGAGTCAATAAAGATATTCTCTCTCTCTCTCTCTCTCTCTCTCTCTCACTCACTTACTCTCTGGGGCACGGATGCAAGTCGACCTCCCCTCAGCCGATGGTGCGACTTCAGTATTGGCCGAGTCTAGGAAGCAGACTGGCCTCCAGAGCGGCACCGACGGCGAATATACCAGGGTCTACCCGCTCAGCTGTGAAGACTTCTGCGATGACGTGTTTCAGCTTGTGCGAAGCCACAGAACGAAATAAAGAAACACTACTGATGAACTGTCTTCAAGCTCGCCGACTGCATTGCGAACTCGGAATACCGTAGCCGGTGCTATTCTGTTGCTACCAGACCTCGCTACCGGCAACCTGAGGCGGCTCATCAGACATTCTGACCAAATGATCCTTGAAGCGGTGACGCCAAATCAAGTCACGGACGTCATAGTCAACGCATGAAAAAATGTCTTGGCTATCGACGTTGTACGTGAGGTTGAGTTGAGCACCTAGAGTAAACTTACCTAACTTGGTGGCATGAAGGTCCGCTCGTATGTCCTCTGGACAGCGGTTCCACTTATGGTGCCACCTATGACGTGAACGTCTCCATCTTCAGCGCTGACTTGTCGACTCCACTGGAGCCAGCTGTTGATCGCATCGCAATAACTCATGCGTCTCGACTAGGAACATCCCTCTGTGTGAAGGCAATCTTCAAGGGCGAGTCTATTCCCTCCCACTTCAAGGTCGGTCATTTTAGACACCCCGTGCGACCATTATCCCATGGACACTTCATTGCCACAATTGCATCAGGCTAGGATACACGAGCGCCGTGTGCGAAAACACGAGTTTGCTCGCGCTGCGCAGAACTCCACTGCATACCTCTGTGCAACCACGATTCTCAAATGGCCCAGTTGTCTTGGATCCCACGATACTTCCTCGACGGGCTGCCCCAGAATTAAGCAGTAAAACGTGATCTTGAAGCAGATAGCGAGAGACCATTCGTCCCGTCGGGAAGCTGTTGCGGTTGTTAGAAAGCAAAGCTCTCGATGCCGTCGGACTTCAAAGAACGCCGATGCCTCTGTGAAGAAGAGTGAGCCACGTCCGGCGAATCCTCCTCCTCTTCCCTCCTGGCTGATTCAAGTGTACACTGTAACTGTGGCTGTGACAACAAGGTTGTGCCGGAGAATATAAATACTGAATCATGGATGGCGCTACTAAGCTACAGCCATAGACGATGCCCACAGCTGAAGCCCCAATCGATGCCACAGCCGATGCCACAGCCGATGCCACAGTGGGAGGCACAGCCACATAAGACGATACAGCACGCCGTTATGGAGTTCGCAACGCCTACTCAGGATAAATTGCCCGAAAAAGACTGGCAAGTCGTTGTGACACATCGGGGCTTTGCGAACACCTTTCGCATACTCTTCAGCAAGCTGCATACTCTATCAGCCCGAAGTGCTGCGCATGTGCTGGACGCTCTTAATCCAGCGCTTTTCAATTCTTGAGTCAGCCTCATGGTTCATCCGCAGCCTGCTATTCGCATAACGACCATTGGCTTCTGAGTCATACCAGATGACTTCAACGCACATCACTAGCTATGGGACTCTCTTTTTTACTCGCGGTGCTTCGCTGCACAAAGTGCAGCGTGCATACACCGTGTTAACTCTCTCCCTCTTTCCTCTTTCTATTCCGCTTTCTCTTACCTCCTGAGTAGGCTATCAAAGCAGAAGCTCGGTTGGCTCCCCTCCTTGCTTTATCTCTCTCACTATACATGTTTTAAGCTAGGCAGCCTAAAACTGCCTTCTTTACTCAGCAGGAGAGCACTACGCTTCACGTGCACAATTATTCGTCTAACACAAACGACACACAACGCATAACATTTAAAGAAAATATTCAGATACAACGCACATGTTCAAATCTATGTGTAGAGAAGCATTAGTGAAGCGTTTAAATAAAAGCTGTAGAACTAAATCTGTTGCCTATAATTGCTTTTTTTATGATATGCTAGGTGTAATACCATGCAATGTTCATCTTTTTGTACCATACCACTCACAAGCTATGCAGAAATGTAAATGCCAAAACTGGCAGATGCACTATGTGTGTGATGGTGACGCGGCGATGTCGAGGATACGTGCATACGCAGAGAAGTATGATGATTATAAGTACACTTAGGCATTGTACACAACAGAACAACTGGAGATTCAACGAGTTGGTATCGTTCATTCAGCGGGTTGCGTAATACACTCTTGGCGAAGAAAGAAGCCACCTACGACACGAGCGCAAACTTGTAGCCGGTATTTTTATTGAAAGCTACGCAGTGATTTACAAGGATCAAACATACCTTTCGAGCGTCATCTGGTAATAAATCTAAATAAATAAAAAAACAGACTGTTTTACTGAAAACTCGTCAAATAGCAGCTGACGTTTCCTACAAATAACCGGCTTCGTATGTAACATACTTAGTGATTCTTTAATTATTACGGATGACGATCGATGCTGTCACCAGTTTTAATGAACTAATTTTCTTAACGATGCCACTTGAGCTAGAAGTTGTTTCGGCCATGCGATTATGAGTCGTATTCCGGTTCCTCCGCGGAAAAGGAACGGGAAGTTGGGCTGGGGGAGCCTCGGGAACGCCGCAGAGGGTCACGGTTACCATACTGTTTTTTACCAAAGAGCGACTACTTTGTCACCTCTACAAACAAACTTTGTCGCCTGTACAAGCAAGCCCCACCGGCAACTGGCGAAGCTACAAGATGTTTTTATTTAGAGTGCCTTTATGCGGCGTAAACTATTTTACTGGATCCATTAAACTTAACACCTGAAACATTTCGAGACAATTAAATAAATGAATAACAATTGAGGTAAGTGACCCCTTTTCACTAACCACGCAGCTTTAAACACTTTCAGCATCCCCTTGCAGGCTCTTTTGCCAGCACTGCGTGACAGCAGCGCACGTGCGTCCGGATTTATTGCAGTCGTGGCGCAAGCGAAAAATGGAGCCGCATGACCGCAAAGTGAGAGCAGGTCGCCAAGGGTAAGAAGACTCCGTAGCTTCTGTTGCCTGTATTTGAAGCAAGTTAAGTGATTTTTTCGATCGAAGCGTCGTGTTGCGGGATGTTTGCGTCACGCCTGTAGCGGCTAGCCGACTTCCAGGATACGCGCGCGCTTTCCCTCGACGTGGCCACGTGGTCACGTTCAGTGCGTTACGAAGCAAGGCCGATTCAAAGCTGTACAAAACTGAACGCGATAGTCCGCGCTGAATACAGGGAGACAAACCTACGTTCGAGGCAAGACCGCAACGCGAGCAGAATGCAAGGTATGTTTTGCAGCACTCTTTTGGTGTGTCAGTTCCTTAGATCTGAAAGACCAGAAAATATATGCATAGTGAATAAAGCGCGAGCGTACAGGTTTAACATGGCAAAAAAAATAATCAAATTCGATTCTTTTTTTTTTTTCATTCTCCTTCTTTGTCGTGTCGAGCCTGTACTCGGGCGCCTTATATACATTCTGTACGTTTTTCCTGGTCCTCATAGGGAACTGTAGTAAACCAGTCGTGAGGGGCAGTGTCCGTGGTGTCGGGTCTGCTGTTGTTTTTGTGTCTGTGTTACTTGCGCTTCGACTGGTTCACCAAGAATAAACAATATTTCGGCACTTGCACAGGCTAGTGCTAGAGCAATTCCTTTTGTTACCGTGTTACCGTGACTCCTGTGCGTGCTCTCTTGAATGCTGTGCTTGGAACGCGCCATCAAACAGGGACGCCATTCTTAGTTGCGCAAGAGGATTGCATTTGTGGACTGCTCAGGAATATTTGTTTTGTTATTACGTACTTACGTTTTATTGCGGTGAACTTCAGGCGAACCTTAGAAATGTAGTCGCTATATTCTTCTCCTTTCTCTATTCTTTGTTCGAAACTATTACTTTGTTCTCGATATATCCATTGATTAAGAGCACTACTGATTAAGAGCAGATTAAGAGCAGTCACTGGCGCCGTCAATAGGCACCAGCGTTTACTTCAACGCAGAAAATAAGAACTATTATCTAAGGTACCTGATCAGCCTACACAAGTTGCAGCATTATGGCCTGAGTCACCAAAAAGTCGTATGCTGGGCGGGATACCCGAACACAAATTGATGGTCTAAGTTACAGCCATTATAAATTCAACTGAAGTTATAGCATTGTTACTCATACTCAATTTTTTTCTTAAATATTTCCTTTCAGGAGCCGGACAGACTGCAATGGCTGTTGTCGCTGCTTTCCTTATGGCTCTGGTGGTTTCCTCCTTCGCTTCTCCTTATGACGAATGTCCAGGTAATCAATATCTTGCGCCAGATAGCGCGATTCACTGATTACCTGCGAATTTGAATTGACGTGAGCAACAACTATCTGTGCAAGAAATGACTATATAGGCGCCTAAAGGAAAATATAAAATTTTCTTAGAAAACTGAAACAAACTGACGAAGTAACTCAAGATTACTCTGACTGCGTAGAGAATCTTTACTGAAAAAGGATAGAACATGTAGCATTGTATTCAAACGTTCCAAAGACAATCGCTTACATAATCAATAACCGCAAAGTAAGTACTCGAGACTAATGGTTCACATCAGTTTAAATTTTTGTCTTTTCATGACATTACAATAATAAGTAGGCCTGCACACACCCCTGCTTCTGTTGTTGAACACATCTTCAGGCGTTCCTCAGATAGCTGCCGTAATGCGTCAACACGAGATCCATGGCTATGGACGAGCGCCTGCATAACATGTTCACGTAGACGTTGTTACTGAATTTTGAAAGGAAAAGTGCGGGGTGATATATTTAGTTTTGCAGTTTCGATACGCGGAAGTAGTAAAAAGAGGAGTTATGGAATTATTTATGTGACGGCCCTTCTTCAAAGCAGAACCTTTCAGAGAGCAGCGATACAGGGTTAATGGTGGTTCCAGCAGCTGTTAATTGGATATATCAATTAGTCACCAAACCTTCTAGTGTATCACAGAGCTGCACCAATTTTAGTGCATAAATTGCTGCAGAGTAGCTGTAGTAAAAAATATTAAACATGGGAAACAAACTGCTATATCAAGTCACGTATTGTGCAAACGAACGTTGCTTTCAAGTGATTATATCTTCTCTTTCTGTAAATCTCTTATTGAAACTTCTTTCGTAGTATTGCTTAGCATCCTAAACTCGACGAAGAAAGCATATTTTCTTTTCCCTATAAATGTCGCTTCAAAGTCAAAGCTCTAGAGGTGGTTTCTAGTGCGTCATCATAATAAATACCAGCCCATTTATGTACTTTGCCGCGTAATGGCCTCCAACAGTGATCTCTAATTACCATTCTCTTGTTCGGGCTGACCCCTCCTTGTGTTGGCTGACCCTTCCTTGTGCCTGCAAATGTTTCAATTTTCCCGTACAAACTATAGTTTTCGGGAGTAACCGAATGCACTTCCTGACTGCCATATACCTGACCTACGCATTACATGGCCTGCCAAACTCCACGTCTTCGACTTAATTTCAACTGGAACATCAATTACATCCCCATTTGCTCTCCTATAAACGCCGTTGTTTTCATGTCCATTAACGTCACGCGTATCGCGCCTGTAGCCGGGGGACTATTAGGCACTTCGCCTATCCAGTGGTTGACGTGTGCAGTAGCAGAAGAGCACCTGGTTTTCTACACACAAACTAGAATAAGGCCACAGTTTATATCCTTCTACAAAAAGAAATGAACAACTTACCTTGTTATCGCTTTTATTTTCAGATCTCCAGCTCGTGCCCGATGCTGCGATCAAAAACGCCATCCTCGCATTCACAAAGAGTGAATATTCCACCGATGTCTCTGTGTTTGAGAAGTGGAGCTCGGGCCCTCTCGTCGTGAACGTGACATCGTGGCACTCCAACATTGAGAACGCTTTACAACCTTTCACGCCATCCTGTGAAGGAGGAGACGCCATGGTTGATGCGGAGTTTGAGATCAGCTGGGTCATGAGCGCACAATACGCTGTCGGCGATGAAATGGAGGACGTATTGGGCGCCGTTGAGGTGGTTTTCAGGCAAGCGGTGGCGAAGGTGCGCTTCCAGTTGAGCATGCTTTCTGCGAACAAAACATTCGCGCTGCACCCGCTCGCTGTGCGCGCCAAGTGGCCTGGAATCGTCTCGGCGAGCGTCTACAGCGTCGCTCACGGATATTACGCGGGACCTGTGGACGTTCTCGCCAGCCTGCTGGCTAAACTCTACGCGTTCGAGATACTGAGCTGGAGTTCGGCGCGTTCCGTCATCACAAAGTTATTCGTGGATAAATCGAATGTACTGGGCCCTTTTTACGTAGAGTTTTAGCAGGCTACGCTTAATCATACACGCCCTTCAGGTGAAAATAACTTCTCAACGTTTGAAAACTACAGTTTCATGCCATCTCTTGCAAACTAAGGAGCACGAGAGGCGTACATCTGCAGAATAGATGAAGAATGCTTATGTTTAAGTGTATTTCGTTGGGTTATCAGAATATGAGCTCCATTCGAGAGCTATCTACATTAACGCCAGATACGAGAACGTGGACTATTTTATGTCTAGCAAACACGAAACCCCGTGTCCCGAAAGTAAAAAAGAAATGCTTTATGTAAAACGTTCCGAAAAGCATTAAACGAAAGGAACCTGCTATATAACCCGCCTGGCTATATGGCGGCGTAGTGGCTATGGAGTTGCGCTGCTAAGCCCAACGGCACGGGATCAAAGCCGAGCCTAGGCGGTCCCATTCCGATGGAGGCGAAATGCAAGAATTACCGTGTGCTGAGCATTGGACGCCAGCTGAATAATCCCACGTCGTAAAAATTGTTCCCAAATCCCCCACTACGTCGTGCCTATTGATGAGATCGTGGGTACGGCTGATATAAAGCCCTAAAATGTAATTATTTTTTACTTAAGCCACCACAAGACCGCATATTGCAATCCAGAGCGAACACCCAGCTGTCCACTTTCCAACTCGATTTCATAAAATACTTTCCAGATATTTATAAAACTTGCAAGGTCCAATCAACAGTGTTTGGAGGCGCATGAAACAAGTTACAAAGAATGTTTCCGTCGGTGCTCTTGCAATTAATTTGCTATCTTGGCGTGCCCAGTTGTATGTATAGCGCCGTATAGGGATATTTCTGCATTTATACATTTCAATTAAAAGTAACTTAATTTGTTCTATGCCTTCCCTGTCTTCATTATCTCTTTGTTTTGTATGGGCAAAACCAACGAAAACATTGAGCCGCCCCTCGGTTCGCCATATTCATCTAGAACAATCTCTGGCATTTAAAGAAAAAACATTTCAGACATAACTTTGGTATATCTTTGCTGGATTACCTAAGCGGAGCTTTTTTTTCTCCTAATCCTTAAGTTTCTAACGTTGCATAGATAACGTTCAGCAGAAATCACGCCATTCCTATATTTAGGGTCACGTTTTACTACTTCTGAAAAACATTTAAAGATCTGCTCGTAAAAGCAAATTTCCGTTCTACGAACAAAGTTGAATTCA
Organism: Dermacentor variabilis; assembly: GCF_050947875.1. Lineage (NCBI taxonomy): Eukaryota > Metazoa > Arthropoda > Arachnida > Ixodida > Ixodidae > Dermacentor > Dermacentor variabilis. The sequence continues at coordinate 72,230,481 of NC_134574.1, read as the reverse complement.
CAAGAATATCCTGTAGTAGTACTTCCAAGTATCTCTGAACACCCCCAATAAACTGGTCACCTCACAGCGCTCGTTTTCGTACTAACGTGTCTTGTTTTATTGCACGCGTTCGGTATTGCAACGTTCCAATAAAAATTGTTTAAACATTCTCCTGGCTCTTAAACAACTGGTGTTATTTTGGCCATCTTGGTGACATACCATCCTTTCAAATATAGCATGTAGAAGTGCGTATGTGTTCAAGCGAAAGTCCAAGGCTGCAGTTCAGATTGACAATGTTCACTAGGCAATGTCCATTCAGCCAACTCAAGCACAGAAAAATATTTATTTTTGTGGTCTGCCACCTGCTTCAATGAGTTGTCCTCGAATAGTACTCTGACTACAATCATTGTTTCTTGAGGCTGCTATGTAGATGCATTATTCAGGGACGCAAAATAATGCACGACCGGAAAATTTCTTTACTGGCAAGTGAAGCTTGAGAAGGAAATCCTTCACAGTTAGGGTACGAAAATGAGCCATTGCTAGATACCCCTAATTCTGTAATCTGCGCCACGGTCTGATAACAAATCTTACACCGGGGTGGGCGCACCAACCAGGTACAGATGCTGTCCCACTTGTCGGAACTGGCTAAGTGCCGGCTCCGAACTGCTGCCGCGACGTCTAAAGTTGGCGCTGCTCGTTCCGAGTTATTTCGAGCCAAGCGCTCAAACTCCACCACACATATCAAATTCTGCAGTGGTCGTATATTCAAACAACCACCGCATGGCGAATCCTACAATGTGGTAGAATTTGACAATACCCAGAACACGACCCTTCAAGAGCACCCTGAGGAGGCATTCAGATACCAGGGTTGCTATATGGTTGATTTACTTTCAGCCAAACTGGCTGCTTCCCGAGGATCGTGGCGGGAGCTGGTTACTTTTGCTACTTTTTCAACTTCTTCTTATAAAAAACGCCAATAAGAAAGTTCAGTTATGCTCAAAATGGCGTTTCAATGTACCCAGGCACGGAGCATGGAACGGTCATCATCACCATCTAAGAGGGTGTATTTCACTGAAGGGGACGACTAAATCTCCAGCATCTCGAATTTGCTAGCCTTCCGGGAACTATTACTAAATAAAGGCAGCTATTTATCGACAAACCCTGAAAAGCGGGCTTGACTGTTTACGTAATCACATATATATAACTTCCCGCGTTTTCACTCAATTTTGGAAGCGAATGTTTCCTTCTCAAGATTTCTCATTCTTCTGCAAACGAGTGTGAAATCTTGAACAGTGAGCGTGTCAGTTTCTTTCTGTCGTTCTTTTATCGGTATGTTCCTCTGCCCTTGCACATTCCTGTAGGAGACTATGATGAGCGGCAGCGCTCATATGTCGCGCAGTAAAACTTCAGTGTTTTTACCTTGCAGGGTTTTACGTAATGAACAATAAAGGAGATACGTCGCCTAGAGAAATGTGATGGCCTACCTATGAGGGTCTCGCATCCCAGCCGAAGACAGTGTGCCGTTTTCTTTTTCGTAATGCACACTTCAATGACTGGCAGTGCAATGGACGGAGCCGTTGCGAAATTGGCATCTAGTACTGCGAAGCAAGTAATGTTTTTCTTTTTTTTTTTTAAGCGAAGCTTTCTTTGAGAATTCTCCTGTACTTTTTTTTAGCCGTGGCTGCTGCTGGGCGCTACTGCGGTCGTGCAGTATCGTTCGCACTTTAAAAAAAAAGTGTATCGCGTGCCCGTTGGTGGGACGGTACCTTTACTGTTCGATCCCACCAACTAACGCTGTAGCGCGTATCATTGCGCCACAATCGCACGCGCACTTCCAACGGGCCAATGCCAACTAGCTCCTCGAGACAATCGCTGTGTACGTCACACTGCGTAGCATGAGTGTGCAAGAGCACGTGCGCCTGCCGCCAGGGGCCAACTTATAGCGTTTCATTACCTCTTTCGCGAAAGGCTTCGCGTCGCACAGATTCCAGGACGTTCGTTGGGTCTGCATATCATTTTTTTATTCTTTGTATGGCTGCCGATTGCCGCAGCTTGTTAATGTTTCTTTCTGTATAAGGTGGAGGGGGAGGTGTTTCCTTTTTTTTTTCCTTTTGTACTTTTGGCCAATTCGTCTTTTTTTTTTCAGCTTGAAACCCTGTCGAATGCAAGCGCGGCTGTAGTGGCGACCTTGTCGAGGAGCAAGCCGACTCTTTGCGTTTCTCGCAAACGGCCGGCAGCTTGAGTGAGCGCTTTCTCTTACCGGATGTGCTGGTCACGTGTAGACTGCAACGATGCGCCGCTTGTCGCGCTATACGGCGCTGCATGCGCACCAGTTGCAACCTGCGCATCAGGCGCGCATTATTTGCTTGTCATTAGCGATAGTGTGCTGAAGACGTGAAACGCTCTGTTTAAATAAGTTGGCGTTAAGTGCGTGACAAAATAAAATGCCAGCTGCGCTTGACAATACCGTTGCTTACTGCGACTGGCGACAAAAGGCTAGTGATCTGCGGTAATGTGGCCTCCTTACCTTAGTAGCATTTTTTCCACGACGCGTCCGAGCCTACTGCTCAATGCCAGGAGTGCTACTGTGGGTAGTGCGTGATTCCTTCCCGTTGACAAATTCGAATTTATGTCAGCTGTAATAGGCTCAGGGCAAACCGAGGCCACCCAGGGAGGACAGAACTGAGGCCCTTGAACACTGGTCACCTAGTTGAGTTGCAGGCGAATGTTGTTTGAATTCTGGTCGGTTGGCCGTACAGCGATGTGTAAGGTTGGCATGTCCAAGCACGTTTGAATGACAGAATACGGCCGTGCATTGTTCATGTGGGCTTCACGCCAAAAGAAATGAGAGCCGCCGTACATTACATCGCGTACATAGCGTGTAGCCGATGCTCAAAGAAAAGAGAAAAGCATACCAAAGAAAAGAGAAAATCAACACACCGACTAGATGACGTTCCTTTTAATGCGGAGCACACCTGTTTCACATCGTTTCGGACATCTTAAGTTTAAACAAAAAAAAATTATCCATATTCAATGCACATCATGCTGGAGCCTGTGCGGCGCAAAGCTTTCCTGAAGCGGTCGCTTCAAAGGCTAGAAAACTAAATGCGATACGCACAGCTGTCTTCATTTTCACCTGTGCAACGTGCAATTTCATAAAATGTTTATGTTTATGTACCGTACCAGCTGCAACGTCAATGCGCTGCAATGCTTGTGCGCTGCACAGCTCACAATATAGGTCGAAATAAGCAGCGCGAGCAAAAACGGACAGGAATGAGCAAAAGGTCACTCAATGCCAATGCGCGCTTCGAGAGGTCGACGGAGGGTGGCGTGACGGGGACGAAGGTGACGTTTGTCGCGAGAAGAACGGCGAGGACAGACGCATGCTGAAAGAAGTAGGACGCGAAAGACAAGGATACGGTTACGTATCATTTCTTTTTTTTTTACCAGTCCGTACTTCCGTTCATAGCCTAATGGGAACTGGTGCGCATGCGCGCATGCGCGCATGCTTTCAGGCGAACGTGGTCTCGAGCGCACGTGCTAGTCGACGCGAGGCAGACGCCCATCAGGCAAGAAGGCTGCAACCACTGTCAGGAAAGTCCGGGAGGGTTGGCTGAAAAGAGTTGGTGACACTAAACCTCGGTCTGCCAGCACAAAGAGTCCAGTGCTCTAGCAATTAGATAACAATCGCATGCATACTGTTCTCGCGCCAACGCGAACTAAACCTTTCGGAATTAAAACTGAATTCAATCCGTGCTTTTGCGCGCCAAAAGCACAATATGATTAGAAGCCACGCCGCAGTGCAGGCTTGACTTTGACCAACCGGGGTTCTGGGTTTCTGCGTTTCGCCCCCCATCGAAATGCGGCCGACGCGGCCGTGAATCGGTCCCGCGACCTCTTGCTTAGCAGCGCAAAGCCGTCGCAGCTGTTTTCTTTTATTTATTTTTTCTTCGTAGATTTGGCAAGTGGGGCACGTAGCGTAGCACAAGCGACATCACGGACGCGCGAATCGATTTCTATTGGGCTACAGACACAGAAATGAAACGCGCCAATAACAATCAATCTTTCCACGGTCTCAGCTCGAGTCACGCCGCGTAACAACAATTCGGTTGTACAGTGTTTCCGTTTCCCCAATTCTATTCTCGTGGCAGCAAGCCATCTACGACGCTTTGTTAGATAGCAGTGCTTTCTGGATACACCCAGGGCGCAACGCAGTAGGTTGTAACGTTGCTTCGCCGGAGAATGGACTTCACGACACTTACGGTGAGCGTAAAGCGGCAAGGTTAACGAGGACGTAGATAGAACAACGACCCTCACTGTGGGCCCTATAACGTGAAACTATTCCAATCTGTGTTTATTCCAGTCTCTTGGCGTAAGTTTGCGTGACCACCGACGCAAGCATCGGGCGGTAACCGGCAGCGTTGTTTGAAAAGCCCAATCAAACGCGCTCCTCGTTTATAGGAGGTCGCTTCTTTGCTTTCAAAGTGAATAGCATTGCCTACATTGAGTAGATTTTCTTATCGAACTGGCTGGCAAGAGGCAAAGAGCACGCTCAAATGGAGCGAGTTTCGATGGGGCCGAGCTATCGCAGTGAAAGTAGATAAGCGGATGAAGAAAGTGGTACCAACGTCAGTGATTGATCCGCTTACCCTTCCTTAGTTTGCGGTGACTCGTCGAAAATCGCGGTGGTGTGCAACGGAACGTTAAAAAATGCCGCCAGAACGGATCCTCAGCAAAAGAGTTGGCATAGCGACGTCGTAAAGGTGCCGAAAGGGCTCGATAACGTTATACTGCGACGCAAAAATGCTTGTCCTAGGCAAATGAATCCATGCTCCGCGGCCGCTCCGAGTAGCGAGAGCCTGAGCGATCGGCGGGCAGCCATCTTCTATTCCTTTCGGAACCAGGCAGCTTCCGGCTATTCAGAAAAGAAATCAGTTTTGTTCGGCATATTAATGCGTCTTTAAAGCGTACACGTCACTTTGGCGCTACGACTGTTCGTGGTTTTGTGACGTCGCGCGACAGACATGCGAAGTGGGCGCAGCCAGAAAACGTTTGATCAATGGCAGAGTATTATGTCAAAAAAAAAGGCGTCGAACGAGAAATAATTATTTTTTTCGTTCGTCCGGTCTAATCACGCATAATCAATGTGCACACATCATATCAGATGGGGCGTTTTTGTGGTTTTCGTGACGTCACATGAGAGAGCGAGGCGAAGTGGCCATACCCCGAAAATTTCTTGACCAATCATGGAGGGCTTACTGCAGAAGTGGAGTAGAAAAAGCTCTGAATAGCTTTACGTTATAGCACCCGTATCATAAACAAGCTCAAACTGCCCCCCTCCCTCTGCTAAGTCAAGGAAGTTGTCCAGATCGCACTTTTGGTGCGACGACCAAGGCAGCTGCATTGGCGTTAGGCGAACAGCAGGGCGAGAGGAGGCAAGGCAGTTAGTAAGCATAGCCGCGCATATTTCAGCTGGTTTCTTGTCACGTGTTATCGTCAATGTCTCCAGTGCAGTACGGAGCTACTAGTGCAGAGCTACAGTGCTACCATCCTCGTCGCCGTAGTTGCCTGCTGTCTCACACACGCTCGCGTCATGCATACGACTGCTCGCCTTACACAAACACATTGGTCCACCTTGTAATGCTTTGTGGTATCATAAACGAAGCTGAATAGCCAGCTAGCTGCAATATCCTTCGCGTAACATCGATTCCCACAGGCCATGGCATTAGTATACGTTTTCTTTTTTCTCAGTGTTTGTCATTTCTCTATTATTGAGTGAGGGAAAGGAGGGGCTAAGGTATGTATGAACCAAATAGGCATAAGGATTTGTCTACGATAGAAGAAATGCTTCTGAACTTGAAAGGAAGAGCGGCATCCGCAAGAAAGGAAAGCATTCCTAGCTCCAGTATGAAGCACCCATGCGGAGCCCATTTACTTCTTGATAGCGAGAGAGAGGAGAAAATGAGATGGGAAGCGCAGGGAGGTTAGCCGAAAGAGGTTCACGTTTGCTGCCTAATACTAGTGAAAAGGTAAGGGGGATAGAAAGGTGGAAAGAACAGCGAGGAAAGACGGTAGCCGGGCATAAAAAGGGTGTGCGTCTGCATGTGTCTGTGCGTGCGTGCATTTGTGTGTGCCCGTGCATTGTGTGTGCTGGGGACACACGGGGGCATATCTATGTGTAATCCAATATAGGTCACTGGAACGCAGAAACCTCAAGAAGGCCTTGACCGAACTTTAGTGTGACGATCGACGATAGGTCGACATCCCACGGTTGTCTGTTGCCTCTCGGACATTTATCTCGAACGAGATCTGCCATTGTCAGTAATTGTATTTTCTGCTCTAGACGAAATCGAAATGCAGTAGTGGTCACACCGAAACCTCTACCGTAGGCCGTGAAAGGGCCTATGCCAACAGAGACGACAATGTCCTGGTCAGAGTGTCAAGCCGAAACGTTCTTTTTTTTTTTCTTTTTTCGTTTTGTCTGGCTCTTATTTTGGTTTGGCGAAAACTGTTCATATCCGGTTCAACTCCTAAGGAAAAGAAATGTAACGGTTCAAGCCGGTCTCCAACGGTTTCTGTACGTCTGCCTTACCTATAACTAACTAAAGGAAAATAGCCCAAATTAGTTTGTTACAAAAATCGACGGTCCACGTGGGATACACGGAAAGGGGGAAGAATAATGATTAGGTACATGCGTTGCTCTTCGTGTCGCAAGAAGACAAAAGTTATATTGTCGAACAACACCTCAGAAGCAATACGTGATTTCTATATCATCCACTACAGCTTACATACTAGTGTGACCAAAACCAACGTCCTAGCTATGAAATGCGTCTTCATCCCAGCGATCATACTGGCCTCCCAGCATCGCAGAGCTATTTGACGGCTGACAAAACGCTCACGAGTGCATTACTAAGACGGCTGTTTTCTGAAAACCACGCTGACAACCACAATAACGTCGCCAGCTCATGTTAAATGACAGCAAGCTCGTGTTAACTTACAAATGAGGTAACACTCTTAACCCACAAGTTCAGGGAACGCAAGGATTCAAACCACCAGGGAAAGTGCCCCACGCGTACCGAAAAACGATATCTCTTTTTTTTTTTTTTTGGTTTCGCTCCCAAGTTACGTTCCGGTTCAGTTGGGGCTGGTGTAAAAATAACAATTTTTATTTTATTTTAGAACTTTGTTGCGATTTTTGTTGCGAGCCTGGTCGCGATTTTAAGCGTGCTCACATATCTGACGCCCAAAGTTTCCCATCGCTAACATGACGTTCATTACAAGTTGTTTTCTTCCTTCAAACACTCTTTCATTTGCATTAATGTCGCTCAATTCCACTTCAAGACCCACTCAAACACATGCTCATTTAAAGCCTTTCTTTCTGCCACCAGATTTCCGCCTAGTCTCTTCATTCGCCTAATTCTTCAAGCCTATTTTCTGCACATTCCTCCTTGACAGCATAAGACGTGCCGGATTACTAATTTCAACAGCAAAAACAGCCGGTGGAGGAGAAATTATATCCTTGCAATACCGTGGATGTTGGCGAGTTTCCGCTAACGATTCCTAATTACCCTTACCCATGCCTTCACCTTTTTAGGATATTTTGCCTCAATCGACAGTAAAAATCATTCTTTTCGCCATCTTTGGTTTCCAGTTTCGTGATTGCGATGTTCCTGTTCGTAAAGACCCATAACCATAAGTAATACGTAATAACTCAAACTGTCATGCCTCCTGCATTTATCTAAGCTCTCCGTACTGAAGAAGGTCTTCGCAAATTAATTTTTTCTTCTAAAAAATAGATTTTAATCTATTTGAAGAAACTTGAGAGTTCTGAGAAAAAAATATTCGCGCAAAATGAAAGAGCACAATGTTCACACACACAACAGTGCTCATATATTCAGCGCACAGAAACACTCACTTCCTGCATAATTTCTGGAAAGCAAAAAGAGTCTGCTTCATCGCTCCCATCCTGTCGTCGTCACATTCCCGCATTGTCGCTCTTCTACGAGTTCATCTATTCGCTGCCCAACTGCCCACCACACATTGTCCTTCTGTCACGCCGATCACAACCCACTGGTCATCCCCAACTACATGGAGCTAAATACCCCTGGTTTGCGCCCACGCTCATTTTCAATCTCGATTTCTCGATTTCTGCCGGGAATCGAAAGACCGGAATATCCTTTATCGTCAAGTCGCTGCCATTACGTGGTCATCACAATTGCTTCGAGATGCAACAACTTTCTTTCTTGATTTCAAAACTGTGGTGCCACCTTTATGTAGCATACCCTACTTTTAAGCAGCAGCCCTACGTAGTCTTTGAGGAAGTAATGCGAATTGAAACGTTACCAAGACATCAAACGAGCACTAAAAAAATAAAAATTAGATTATGTGGTTTTACGTGCCAAAACCACTTTGTCATTATGAGGCACGCCGTAGTGGAGGACTCCGGAAATTTCTCCCGCCGGGGGTTCTGTAACGTACACCTAAATCCAAGTACACGGGTGTTTCCGCCCCTATCGAAATGCGGCCGCCGTGGTCGGGATTCGATCCCACGACCTCGTGCTGAGCAGCCCAGCACCATACCCACTGAGCAACCACGGCGGGTTTAAACTAGCACTAACGAAGCCCTCCAGTAAAACAAGTCAAGCCGCACCTACAAGGTGTCCCATTTGCCTTGGCCAATGTGAGCCAAACCATACATGCATTTCGCTAGTCTTTAGCACCGGCCTTTATTGCTACGACATCTTTTCCAGTGCTAAGTGCAGAAATGTGGAACAAAAGGGACAAAAGACCAGACGCACAAAAAAGATGTCTCAAGTTCCGTCCGTTTTTGTCCCAAGCTTCTGCGATTAGCGCTATATGAAGACATACATACACTGTTCCAAAGGGCGACGATTGGGTCTCAACCTCACAAATACTGGCGTCAGCGGCCCGACGCAACGCGGTAAGCCTCTTGCGCTGGCGCGCACCACCCCTTTCCTGCAGTGTTTGCCTCCAGATACCCCGAGCACCTCGCGTTCGAAGCCGTCACGAGGAGAAGAGTGCACATCCTCTTCCGCCGCCACTCCACTGCGCGTCTCGCAATCTGAAGCAGTCGGGGTCGATTCACCTCTTGACTGGAAGCACACAATCGACGAAGCGAGCTGTTTAAACCAGCGCTCTCTTGTGCGGTGACGCTCAAGAGAAGCCAAGCTCCTCTTGGCGCTGTTTGGAGTGCCCGCATCGGAACCAGTGGCGTCTGCGTTCGCTAAATATTCTTATCGCCCACAGGAGGCAAAAAGCGGCGTTCACGGCGCCCGCGATGTGGAGGAGGCCGTCGTAGGATCCCTGCTGATCCCGGTAGTAACCTGGAAGTGAAGACGCGAGCAACTTATGAAGGGAGCGTTCTGGCAGATCGTCCTTAATGCTCGCGACAGCAAAGTCGCGTAGGAGAGGGGGGGAAAGAGGGCGCGGACGTGCTTGGTAGCGGCATCGAGTGTTTCACAACGGGAGACAATAGGGGAACACAAAGCAAGGTTACCGGCAAGAGACAACATACAATCACCAATACGACTGAGTAGAAAACACGAAGGTTCCTTGTACTCAGAAGGGAATTCACCTTTTATTTCATTTCAATAAGCTAATGAAAAGCTTGTAACATTTACAATAAGTACGACTAAAACTTGTAAGATCTAGGACAATTTCAAAGCAGCGCTAAGTGAATTACTGTATGATTTTTATCAACCCGTACGCAAGATAAACGCTATAATCGATTACATTATTGCAATTAGTATTTGAAACAACATTACGCTTTCTGGAATACGCACGGTTATATGAATTCTTTCTTGTTATGTTAGTTCGTTTGGTTCGCAAATGGCACGATGCACGTTTTCTTATCAGCAGAACTGGCGTTGACTTACTCGCCCAGTTTTTGCTCTAAGGAACTGGTGTGGAGCAGTTGCTAGCCGCACCAACGCACTTTTCTTTTTCTTTTGGTCACCTTTTCTTTTTTTGGATGAAACTCTAGTAAACATAGATGGGTTTAGACTAGCTTGTATTCCATATAGCGATCAGAGTAAAAGCACAAGAGAAGACAGGACGACAAGCAACATCGACAAGCGCTTGCTTCACACTAAGCCTAATGCCAAAAATAAAGATGATTTTATACGTGCTGTGAGAAAGCAGTCATGTGTTGTGCTGTTACTCTTACTGGTTCGGTAAACAGTTCAACGCAAGCACACCGCTCGCTTATGCGCGCTAGACGTTGCTGAGGAGTGCGGCGTACTCACCCACCAACATCGGCCTCGTCAAGAGCACCAGGCCATTGCAGAAAAACAGGCCGCCCATCATTACGGGCAGGTGTTCTATCTCGAAGTCCCTGACGAGCAGCGGTGCTTGCAGTGAATGCCGGAATCCGTTGCTGATTCCTATGAGCGCCGAGCACACCAGCATCGTGGGAAAAGTCCTGAGCCAGACGAACAGCTCGAAGCCAGCGGCTTGAAGAACGTACCCGAAGAGCATCACGGAGTCCAGCGTCAAGAGACCCGAGTCGATGACGACCCCACTCAGCGCCCTGCAGACCAGGTCGCCGGCCGCGAAGGCGTACACGAGGAACGCCGCTCGAGACGGGACTACGCCTCTGTCGGTGGCGATGTCCACGTATAACAAGAAAAACGTTGTCAGTCCGAAGATTATTACGGAGAAGGAGAGCGCGTCCAGCGCAAATCGGAGCGTCGCAAATCGTCTCGCGTTGGCGGTTATGTCCTGGAAAACCCACTCTCGCGATTCTTTCACGGCCCTCGCGTAGCGAAGGATCGAGCAAAAATTCCTGAGGTTCCTCGCGTAATTAGAGCCCACGGACGCCTTGGGCAGCGGCAGCTCGGATTTACTTTCCGGGACGGCTTTTCTCTCCCCGGGAGCGTGTTCCCGACTTTCGGAATATAAAGTCAGAAGGGGCACTTCCGCCGACGCCTTGTCCTTCGGGAATGTCTCGTCCTTCTTACAGACGGTAGGAGGGTCCCTGATTTGCATCCAGGTGGGGTTTCGCACCATGATGACGGCGGGGCAGGCGTTCAGGATGAGGCCGCCGAGCAGCAGGAAGGCGCCCTTGATGCCGTACGTGACGCGGAACAGGTCAACCAGCGGCGGGGCGAAGAACATGTTGAGGCCGCACACGGTGAACATGAGGCTGCACGCGGTGGCGCGCCGCTTCTCGAAGTGCTGCGACACCAGCACTTGGACGCCGACGAACACACCCGACACCGCGGCTCCTGCGAGAGAGGGGCACGCGGAGAACGTCGTCGAGACCCGTGCAGTGGACGCAGACACACACAGAGCGCGGTGGCCAAGCATAACACGCATTGCTGTTCAAGTTGACACGCGGTTCCGAGCTGCTGGATGCGCGCTTCGGACAAATTGTTGAGTTATATATAATAACAGTTACCGCATTCAATGAGCGATGGTTAACTCGAAAGTGGTGTGAATCTTTAGGATTTCTCCTAAGCGCACATGACATCAAGTACAGCTTGGTTTTAGTTTCTCAATTACAGCGTGTGTACCGAGTTATTTAAAAGTCGAATGATGAATCTTTTCTTTAATTAGGTATACTTGGAGGTGCCGACTTCGCAGGCAGGTATTTTTCCCTTCTTTTTTCAGAAATACGTGTCAGATGTCTGACGTGTATCTGTCGTAGGCACTTACTTTTAATATGTTCGAAATGCGGAAATAACAACAATGATATGTTAAGATGGCATGGCCTGACGCTTGGTTTTGCTGCCGCGGGCGATTTCCGTGCAGTCATTCGTGTTAAAAGCGCGTAACAAGGCTGCCGTGGTGCTGTGAGAAGTCTCTATGACAAGATCGAGTGTTCATGAAATAGCTGCTGAGTATGTAGGGCTTTCAGCCCCGTCTGAGCTTTAAACCGAAAAAGTAACAGGATGCGCAAATCAAAGTTGAACTGATAATAAGATAAACGGAGCAACAAAAAAGATATGTAATTTCGTACGTAATATACGCAATGTATGTGTTTAATGTATGTCGTATGTAATCTATGTAATTTGTAATCAGTTGGAAGACAGGGTATCCTGAAGGGAGTGAAATACTGGTGGTGAAGAATTCCTAGTAGAGGCACGCGAATATTCAAAATTTCGAATATGAATCGAGTTGTTTCTGCTATCCGATTCGTATTTGATTCGGGATTTAAGTATTTGAGGACTTCGAATACTCGTTCTTTTCCAGTATTTGATGAACCGGCACCCTTATATTGGGAGCTTTGAGAGAGACAGGACGATGGGCGGGAGGACTGTTCCGAATGATTCTGCTGCAGGATATAGCTACGTTTGGTGCGCAGGGGCACCAGTCTCTGAGCGAATGCATGGGGCACATAACTTCGGCTCAATAATTCCCGGCCATTGAATATGAATGGCTCGCTCTTAGGTAGCCTGTTTACGTATGTGTTCCGCTTCATTATTTGGCTAATGGCACTGCGTTTGCATTCCTCGTAAAACAATGTGCGTTGCTGTAGTATCGCACTTCTCTCCAGCAAACTCAACAATTATCAGTCGAGTGCAAAACTATAGGGACTACGGTATCCGGAAAAAATATATATTTCTTCTAGCACAGCCGTACGTGCAACGTGAAATTTCAGTAATCCATGACGTCGGCCCAAATGGCTCACGTAGGCAGTACCACTTGATTTCAGCCATTGTACGTAAGCTGCGAAGAAAAAAAAAGGAATTTTAGCGGCACCTCTGTTTCTTGAACTTTTGCAGTCGGCTGTACATGCAGCTGGCAATGTGGCTGTTTCTTTGTTTAGTTACTGTCATTAGCACAGTACTCCAAATAATTGAAACTAATTATCCTTATAATTCACGAGCTCATCAAGTTGCCCAGACTTCTAAATTTGATCGGTATAACATGCATGTGACAATGTACGCACACCCGATTCCTTTTTTTTTTTCTTTTTTCTTTTGGAAAGAGGACTCCGTGCAAAACTCATATTTCACTTTTTTAAAACATTAGAGAAATTTGATGTCCGATTCCGTATTTGATTATTGTTTTTTTTTAATAATGTTATTGGTGCGATTCGGAAGTTTCGCAAAACGAACACCACAAGTTTTTAGTTATGCCAGAAGGCGAGCGCGTGAAACAAAAGTTTCTTAAGTCATGCATTCCGGTACATATACCCTGCTGCTACAAATTGAAAAAAAATATTATATGGCAGATGACTATTACGCTGATTATGAATGAATGTGCGGTGTTCATTGGTGCAAGGGCCGCTGATTAATAACTACTCGTGCTCACGTTAGTTGAAATGGTCATTCTTCGTAGCGCACCGTGGGTCCATATCGCGTCCATCTGAATACCACGGAATAAGTACGCTTCCTACTTGTCCATCTCATTTATTCGGAAATTAGCAATTTGCGCAGCAAATATTAGTTAAGCCATCGAAAAATGTTCTTTTGCGCGGGCCTACGCACCAAGATCCTCTCAAGAAAAAAGAAGAACATAAATAAATAAAATTACCGACCGAAACAACAGCGGGTTGGAGTAGTTGTAAACAAACAAGCCCCATTACTGAGAACACGTCCGCTGAATATTGACGAAGTGTTACACAGCAATGAAAGCTGTTCTTGGAGAGCTCGAATTATGCTAAGAGTTTAGTGCCCTCTGTTTGTTGCGTATGCCTTCTGCTTCTACTCCACACGAGACTGGACAAATGAACACGAGGTTGGTCACTGCACGTCTACAACTTTTGATATTCTTACAGCCTTAACTACCCGCCAGTATTTCAAATCAACTGCGTGACGTTTCCCAGGTGGTTGTAACATCCTTACCATGCACGAATCCCAGGACGACTGTGAGGAAGAGGACACCGTTTGCAAAGAAGCAGACGCAGACAGAGATGCCTGAGGCGAGAGAGAAGAACAGCAACACCGGCTGACAGGAGAAACGCCGGCAGAGGTATCCGACGATGGGGCCTGCAAAGGAAGCGAATGCACGGTGAAGCGTTAACTGGGCGCTATACCGTAAAGATGTTCCAAACTTTTCTATTCCAGTTCCGCAATCAGCCCTCCACGAATGTTCAACAAATTTTTGGGCCACCGACACTTCGACTGTCTGTCATGCCACTTCACGAAAACCGCGGCAGATTCCCACCTGATTTAACGTGTACGCGCTGATAAGTCATAGTTAGACCAAACAACAAAACTAATCATATCTGATTTGACGCTTTTTTGGCCTTTAGCCCTCTGATATTAGCCGAACCTTTTCGGGCCGCGACCGCCTTGCCTTCCTGTCACGCTACGCCACAAAACTGCAAGAACTCGCCGTGTCCAAATGACGTGTACGCGTATACCGAACAAAACTGCATTTTTTATGAATAGACGGAGGCTGCCCCGTTCCGAAACGAATAGAAGATCAGTGCCTGCCGATCGTCCAGGCACTGGCTATTCGCAGCTGCCGGGGAATATGAATTTATTTACGTATAATTTATATCTTTTCCGTGCCAGTATAACATATCAAGCCCTTTCGGCACGTATACGGCATCGCTTTGCCTACTATTATTTGCTGGGGATCTGTTCAAGCCGTATTCTCAACCTACCGTTGCACGCCGCTGCGATGTTCGCCTAGCCACGGCAAGCTAAAAGGGGAAACGGACCAATCGCAGACGCTGGCTCCACCCTCCTCATCCGGTTATATATTTTCACTGCGCTGGCTAGGCCTCATCGAAACTCTCTCCACTTGAGCGTGATCCTCGCCAATTAGATAAGAAAGCTGCTCAACGTAGGCAAAGTTAATCGTTTTTAAATGAAACAAAAGTGACCTATAAACGAGGGTCTCCTGTTGCTGAATACTTGTGTCAAAGCAGAAATTTCCCTCTCTCTCTCTCTCTATATATATATATATATATATATATATATATGGAGAGAGAGAGAGAGGGGGAGGGAGAGACAGAGAGAGAGAGAGACAGAGTTGGAGGACAATGTATATATATATATATATATATATATATATATATATATATATATATATATATATATATATATATATATATATATATATGAAGAAAGGCAACCGAGGGGTACGCTTTTTAATAATCCCATAATAAGAAGCCAACAAAGACACCCAGGACAAGAAGGTTAAATTGCTCGTACTTCATAAATGAATTTAAAAAATGATAAATTCATGGAAATGGAAGTGGATGCAAAATCAACTAGCTGCAGGTGGCATAAGAACCCACGTCTTCGTATTACCGCGGCACCGTATTCCCATCCGCTAGAACTAAGCCTGGGAGTGTTAGCCAGCGCCACCACTCATAAACCTTAGCGGCGGATGTGGAACATCCTTTCTGCTGCAGGCATCACGAGTATGTTATCCATTTGGGTGAAGCAACTAGTCAATATACATTAAGGATCTTCCCAATAACTTAACCCGAGTAAGAATTTTCGCAGACGACTGCATTTACCGACCTATAACAAGACCCGATGACCACCTCATTCTTCAAAACGAGCTTCAGCTTATTTTGGATTGGTGTAACACTTGGTTAATTGCCATAAATTCATCTAAATTCTAAGTAATGTCCTTCACTCGTAAATACTGAATCTCTCATTTCCCATATCACATAGATAATAACCCAATTTTTCCAGCTACTTCATACATATACTTAGGCAGTAATCTCGCACCAAGTCTTTACGGGACCTATCACGTTGCTACTATATGTGCTAATGCTTCCAAATCACTGGGGTAGTTACGACGAAACCTACGTAGTTCGCCCTCCAACATCCGCAAGCTAGCATATCAGACGTTTGTTTGCCCTCAGCTCGAATTTGCCTCTCCAATCTGGTCACTCCATCATAACCACATAATCAGCTTATTAGAATCAGTTAAAAATATGGCCGCTAGATTCTTCTCACGTAGTTGCGCCTACAATTCAAGCATCTCACAAATAAAACTTGATATTTCACTTCCGCCCCTAAGTACTCGACGTCATATTGCACTTATATCATGACTTCACATAACAAGTACGTTCATGCGGCTAAGAAGTCTTATTTACGGCTTGAAGTCGCACCTTGCACATCTCGCAGATCATATAATCACCTCCCCTTCACGCACATCTGCAGGAACACTCATATAGTCAGTTGGTCGGCGCTTCCTCGTGTCATTCGGTTATGGAACGCTCCTCCTGATTTCATTGCCTCCGAAACAAATCCGGATAAATTCCGCCAACTCATAAGTTCGTATTCCACTGACTAACTTCAATAAAATGCATGATATATATTTCTTTTGTTGTCCGGTTGTATGGATTATATGTGTTCTCTTGTTTATGAGCTCGTTATTTTGCTTATTATTCTACTACTTTTTGTCCGATGATATCAGAGTTGCTATCTTTTTTTACATTGTTAGCCGAAAGAACTATATATTTTGTGCTTTCTCAAATATGTACGCTACCGGTCGTATTATTTTTGTGCGATCCTCTAATATTTCTATAAGATGTGTATACATTTTTATACTGTCCATTATTAATTTATTGATATTAATTTGTGTGTTTCGTTATATACCCACTATATACACTCTCTCAGTCCTTCTGTAACGACCCCCTTACCCAATGCCTCATATGAGGCTTGTAAGGACATCTTAAATAAATAAATAAATAAATAAATAAATAAATAAATAAATAAATAAATAAATAAATAAACCCGCACATGCTACCTGAAGTCGTCAATTTTTCCGGATTCTAGACCCTCGTTATCTAATGAACAAGAAGAAAGGAACCAAGCGGCCCGTTTTTTTAGTAATCTTTTCATAAGAAGCCAACGAACAACGACATCCACTTTCATTTTCATCGATGTACCATTTCTTTAGTTCAATTAGTACGGACAAGTAATTTCTCCTATCGTGTCTTTGTTGTCTTATGACATAATTATTGACCTTTTTCGTGGCGGTCCCGTGGGAACTGCCATGTTTGATCACGTGGTGACGGGTCCATTGCTTGCCTCAACTGCCTCCGTTGCCTCCGTGTTCACAATGGGCGTGTATGACGCCGGTTCGGCTTAGCAACCCTCTGTTTGGGGAGATATCGTAGACGGTGACTGGGTGGACGACACGAAGCTTTGGCCCTAGCTTCAGAGAACATGCAAAAGCCCTTTCGGAGCTAATTACGCTATATCCGAACGGCGCAAGCAGCGTAGTTAAGGTGCTTGTTCTAAAAGGAAGGCAAAATATGTATTCCAAGCTATATCCAAACTTTCCACTCATGAACTGAATCAGGAGTAGTGTGTTTTGCTCTTCGTTCTTTAGTTAGCAAATATTTTGAAGCAGCGGCTTGCCATATTTCTGACTCAGTAAATTTCCTCGGCGCGACCGCTACCTGGTTATTTTCTGTCTAATCACTCGCGGGTGTGCTCAGTTCCAATAGATTTGTTCTTGCTGCGTGCGAGGCTTGAAACGTAGCTGTTTTGTCTGTTGTAATACCTTGTAGAAAAGATTTCTTATCGCTAGTGACTCGCTTACGCTTGTGGACCGTCACACATTCAACTTCGACTATTTGTGCGCTATTGGTGTAGTCGTAGCGTAGTAGTATTGTTGTTGTACGTGGTGCGCATATATTCCAGCTTGCACCCGTTCCCTTATTGACACGTTGGCGATAGAGTGGGCGTAAGTTGTTTCCGTGCCAGTTGGGGCATAGATGTGTGCTGAAGCTGTGCGCAAAACTTACTGACAGGACGCTGGGCTAATCCCTTTGTCAATGTTTAACTAGTGGTGCTCCCTCTTGCCGACGTTCCGGGGCTGAAGCACTTTCTTCAATGCTTAGCGATAGAACGCTGGCTGATGAGCGAATTTCCGTATGCTCGAAGAAACCCGTACATCTCGAAGTGTCCGTAACACATACAGACAGTTGCAGCAAGAGTCCGCGAACTTGGCTCTACAGATTCATTCCATTGCATTATAGGCCAGTCACTATTCTTGCAGCCAACGACTGCAAACGTCTTCAATTAACATGATTCAATCCGGCATGATTGGCGCACAGTGCGCTAGCGAAAACTCAGTTCAATTTCCGACAGCTGATCGCACAGAAGCAAGTTGGATGCGGTAATGGTTGCTTATTCTGCACTGTAGGTGAGGCTACGTGTCGCGCGCCACCGAAAGCGCCATCTGGCTTCTCTATAACAAACTGCTCTGAAGAAAGGGTCATTATATATACATATAAGGTGCACTATATGAGGTGCACTTATATATATATATATATATATATATATATATATATATATATATATATATATATATATATATATATATAAGTGCTTATATATATAAGTGCACCTGAGAGTGGTCTGCTCTAGACAAACGTGAATGGCCCTCCACTTCTTAAAGGGGCTGCTGAAAACGTACGCTTGGTTTCTGTTTGGCTACAAATAAACTTCAAACGTCAAGGATGTGTCTAGTGAGCTCGTGAACAACAATTTACAATGTGGTGAACGGGGTTTAAATCATAAATCTGGGACCTAGAATAGCTGCAACCTAATGCTGACGCATTTCTCCCGCATTTACCCCTAAATCGGAAGTGAATTTTTTTACAGCGACTCTTTCTTTGCGAAGCCTCCCGGACTTTCCATACCGGGTGCCACTTTGCATCTTGTCGAACAGTTCGCACGCAAGACAGCACTAACGTCTTTACTACCGTTATAGGTGTTCAGGCTGCTGGCCTTCTTTTCTGCGAAATTAGTCGGTGATAAAAGAAATTACACCCAGATATCCTCGTAACAGCAAATATACGTAATCAAGAGGACAATTTTTTTACAAGCTTTTCTATGCCTGCTTTTGCAACCGTTAGGTAACAACTGCACGCATGCTTCTATCGTGCCAACGCCTTAAGAGGAAGCTTTAGCTCGGGCCCAACTCCGACGCGGCCTATTCAAATACATGTAAAACGCAAAAACGCTTTTATGAGATAACCCCTGGACCGATTTTAATGAAATTTATTGCATTTGAAAGAGAAAGTTAAATTCTAGTGACTGTTGGCAGCGGAATTTCGATTTAGGACTTGAATTTTGTTAAAACAATTTTCAAATATTTGACCGTTTGCAAAAAATAGAAGGACGAAGTTTACAAATTCATAGCTCTGCATCAAGAACTGATAGCGCGGTTCTGTAAACGGCTTCCATTAGATCATTCAAAGCGGACAAATTCAGTATGTCATTTTACATCTTACGTGAATTTGTTACGTTGGCTACAACGGTTTTACAAAAGTTGTATTTCCTTATGATTAAATTTCATTAATATTCATATTTAACATATCAATTTTGTCCGCTTTCGATATATTATTAGATGCAATTCACAGAATTGTATTATCATTTTTAGTGGTCGAGTTACAGAGTTGTAAACTTGATAGTTTCGTTTTTTGAAAATTTACAATTTTTGCAAATTTTTAATAAAAAATTGACGACCTAACAGAAAAATTCGAAACCAACAGTCACTAGATTTTAAGTTTGTCTTTTAAATGCAACAAACCTCGTCAAATTTGGTGCCGTGGTTGCCGAGAAAAACGAATTCTCTTTTTATGTGTATTTAGATAGGAGCACCCGAGCTAAAGCTTCCTCTTTGAGATGACCGCTGCGTGTTGATGATGATGACAAACCACATACTATGCAACACACGCGCCACGGGGGAGTGGCCGAGAAGCAGCGGACAGATTTAAAATAATAAGCAGTTAAGAAATATTAACAATACGACGTATGTATATATATATATATATATATATATATATATATATATATATATATATATATATATATATATATATATATATATATATACACATATATATATATATATATATATATATATATATATATATATATGTGTATATATATATACATATATTGTGTCCCACGTAACTTGAGCCAAGAATTTATATATGAAAGGCGCGTCGGATGCGAATTGAACCGAACACATACTATTCGCAATAGCCTATAGTAACTGAGAGAGTTTTTTTTTGTTTTCCCCAGAACTCACTGATTAGTTTGGCTTAAAACCCCACTTTTTAATCATTGGCTTAGGACCTGAAGTATGATACGCAGATTTGTAGAGCACCTTCAAATAAGTTAAACCTAATTAAATAGGGAGCTATGGGGAAAACAAAAGATTGTCTGAGTTACTATAGTTATTCCGAATAGTATATGCGTTCGGTTCAATTCGCTTCCGGAGCGGCGTTCATCTTTAAATGCTTGGCTCAACTAATGTGGGAACACCCTGTATAACACTTGTGGAATCGTGTAAAACGCGTGCGCGAGAGAACGCATATGCACGCGCCATTTTCCTTCACGCCAAAGAAACAGTAATGAAACCTTAAAATTTATAGCATTTGATTAACCATTTCACAACAGCTTTGCATCCCGTACATTTCAAAGTGTGAAACGTTTTCAATGGCCAGCATCGCGCAATACAACCAATCTCGCGCAATACTTCTCGTCCGTCAGCAAGAAGCCATTCGGCCTTTCTTTGTCGTTCGGCCAGTCGGGCTATCAACCTCCTCTATTCGGCCGCAGCAGTCTCCACCTTATCCAGGGCGTTTGCGGCGTAACTGGGAAAGAAGAAAGTGCGGACGCTATTCGGCGACCTCGCCCTGCAAGTGAAGCGGCCTCGGTGGCGCGAATCCTTGGCCTGGTAAAGCATCTCGCCTTATCTCCTTCGCGCGCCACTGCACACGTGTCAACTTAAAACAGCGGACGCACACAGCGTTTGACTTCGTAACAATGTGCGCACTCAGCTGACACCGTGGAAAGGGTCCCGACAGTCGTACGCAGTTATTGCCGCCGTCAGACTTTCAAAGAACGATGCAACCGCATCGACGCTACGAGCATGTTGTGCACGCAAGGCACCAACATAGATTTACTCTTATACTGTTCGTTCTCTCCCCACCCCTCCCCGTTTTTTCTTCCTTTTTGTCTTCTTTCTTTTCTGTCGTTTTGCATGCGTTTTTACACCCTTACCCTGGTCCGTGTTGCCAACAGGAGACAACCTCTGGTTAAGCTCCCTCTCGTTTATTTTCTTTTATTTCACTGCTGCACAAGCATTAGCATTGAGGCTAGTCAAAGCGAGCGATTCTCCGAAAAGAAAAATGAAAGCAAGGTTAGCGTGTGAAAACTAGACACTGAAAGAACGTTAGTACAATATATAAGGGGCAATAAAGGCGGACAAGCTCAAGTCCTGTGTTCTCGTCGTGAATTTGCCTGCGTCTTTCTTCTTTATCCTTTTTTTCTTTTTTTTTCATTAGTAATCGCGTTGCTAAACTAGTCACAACTGAAAACTCCCTTCAGCGCACTAAAAATACTACTATGGACTTGGCCTTAGGTTTCCCTCGTCTAAATCAAAATTTTGAGGCTTCAGCCTTAGCGTAACAAACAAGGTATTTATTTGGCTCTCACACAGACAAAACAATCGAAGAGAATAGGGAAAGAGCCAGCTGGCAATTGCCACAAGGACAGGCATAACGCCTGCCGGCTCCAGAAGAAAAACAATACGCAGATAAAAGAATATAGTGCGTGAAAAGCATGACAGCGATTTAGAGGGAGGGAAAATGACTACAAAATGGGTGGGGGAGTGTGCACAACAACATGATAATAAAACATGCATGTGACTCACACACTCGGTGAGTGGCACATAACGTCCGGAAAATTGTCCACAAGTTAACACTAAAATTGGATCAATATGGAGGGCTGTAATGGGCGTTGTGGCGCCGAAGACGTACCGGACGAGCTCGACATCGCCAATCGTAGTTCGCGCCAACAGCGCGAAATTAGACCGGACGCAACGGAGCATACGCAGGCGCCACGAACAGCGGGTGCCCAAATGATGGCACTGAGCTACAAAGCGAGATCCATAAAACAGAGTATTACAACCGCGCGTGCGGGGCACTCGTTCTCTTACTGTAATATTCCCTCTTTCCTTCTTTGTGATGAAAGCGTACGTATAGTGCTCATGCAGCGATACCATTCTTTTTCGATGCTAATTTCGCCTCGAAGAGAAATCATCCAGGTGCTGACGAGAGCCCACGTATAGATCGGTTTCAGTTTGTATAGCGCATTCTTCATGTTGTGTGTAATATACCAAACCAGTTTCTATTTAATCAAATATCACGCTGGATGAACGTTTACTCTTGTAGGATTTGATTTCTCTTTTTTTTTCTCTCTACAAAGGTACACTTCATGACTGAAAAAGTAACGATCTGGAGTTTCGCGTGCGAGAACCACGATGATCGTTACATGGCACGTCGTAGTGGGAACTTCGAATTAATTTTAACCACCAGGGGCGCGATCCAAGATCGTTGGAGGCGGAGCTGAGCGCGAACTGAGTATAGGTCTCCACACAACGGTCTGCCATCGCGCCCCTGCTTTCACAAAAGAGGGCTACCTCACCCACCGTGATCCGCAAGATCTCCCGCCCTGCACGCTATTGCTTCCGCGTGCGTGTGGCACTCTCTAAGCCCTATCATTCGGGCGCCGTCCAGTCTCGGCAATATGGCACCCGCCGAAGAAATCACGGAGCGAGCAACCAACTAGCCCCGCGGCCAACTGCGTTTACTTGCAGACGCCACCTCGTTCGCCATAATTCCCACCTGTGAGGCAAACGACGCTGGAGCTGAGCACGAGCGGCCACGACGCCTCCTCCCTGCTGACGCCGTAGGTGTCGACGATGCCGAAGAAGAGCACGCCTGCCGACTGCTGCGCCATCATGGCGGCGCATAGCACCCAGCTGAGGAAGGCCGCCGTCACCCAGCTCCAGCGGGAGTCCAGGCCGAAGTGCGGGTCCGACCGCAAGGACGCCTCACTGCGAGCCATTCGGGCGGCTTCCTATACAGATGGATGGATATTGAGTGGATGTCATTAGCCGCACGGTACCAGGATCGTGGGAAGCCAGTGAAGCGAGTAAAGAATGGATACGAGCGCATGCGGCAAACATTACCGAGCTCACGACCATCCGCTTACGGTATCTTCTAAAAAAAAAACTACAATCATTGCGTTCTACGGGCAATGACATGTGAGTATTAACATACGGCATTAACATAGACCACGGCCCTTAAGATGATGATGGCGATCAATTATATTGGCATCCCCTACGAAGCACAGCGGCGAGTAATAGTCGCCTAGCCTGCTTGAGCTGATCAGGTTTTACTGCATATATCGCAGCCTAGCATTGTGCCTATCACTTCGTGATTTTGTCTCTCTTCAAGAAAATCTCTCTATATATCGTAAACTTACCTGTGCCTGTAACGGTTCCAGATCTATCAATCTTTGCCCTGAATTTTTTTCCACCAGTACACTTACGTACCTTCTTATCTCGCGTTAGCAGGATGATGATGATGATCATTGGCAACCCTTTTGAAATAGGGCCAGGGCAAACAGTCAACGAGCTTGATTTATTCAGGTTTTACTACATCTATCACTACATACCAATTTGCCTATTTCATCTCAATCTTAACTTTCGTATTTTCAACCTATATGATTATGTTGCACCATTACCTGCACACTTGGAATGATTCCGTTTCAATTAATATCGTCCTTCCTTTTTTGCACGAATACTCTAATCGTCTCTTACTTATCTCGACTGCGGCTGACTAGTTTCATCTTCTTTGAATCCCAACGCTTCCGGGAGGTGGACGGCCTCGCCGGGTTATCTTGGCATTCAATTACCATGTGCCGAATCGTTTCCTGTCCTTTATTTCTTTTTTTTTTTTTTTGTAGCACACATCTGCCTTATTCTGCGGCGCATAATTGCCCCGATATGTTTTTGTCCTCGGGCGGCTAGCACGGGCCTCAGACAGCAAGGCACCGTTTTTGTGTTATTGTACAGATGTTCTTTTCTAATTTCTTTCTTCCCGTTCTTTCAAATATCTGTGGTCTTTCCTGTTTCTATTCTTCACGCTGTCTCTGTTTACTGACCCTGTTTCTCTCAGTTTCTGTTTTAACACTCCTGGTTCTCTCCTTACACTGTCAATTACCCTGTACTTCGGTGTCAACTTTCTTGACCTCTGCCTGCATTCCCGGGGCACACTTTAGAGGTGCAGATGTTTGTACACTTTCACCTGCTATTTCTTTTCATCCATGTTCCTTGGTTTTCCTTCAACACTGATCTTCCTTTATGCTTCTCTGGCTTCGAAAGATGTCCAACCCAGTTCACCTTGCACTGCATAATTTGTGTTTTTTTTTTCGTAGGCCCCCAAAGCGAGTCGGCCCACCGCCCTCTGGTTAATCTCCAACCCCAAGGGGATTTCCGATTGACAGCACAGAATTGCATTTGCGAACGTTAGCTCTGGTGCCATTACATTTTTTAAGATTCCTCGCACTACCTCGTATTTATTGGAGGCCCAAAGCGCTTTATGTGTCATTATTGCTAAGTTTCGCTTCCCTTTAACTTTTAGTTTATCTTAGTGGACCCCTGAGTAGGCCTTTTTTTTTTTTCGTTCATGTATACATCCATGTATTTCTATTGTTTCACTTCCTTTGAATTGATACCACGTCATCACTCGTCTATTCACTAAAAATCATAATTATTGATCTCTCTGTACTAAACAAATGGCCTAGATTCGGCGCTGCTTTGTCACTTGTGTTCGCAAGTCTCTGTATATAACTTGCATTGTCCGCCAGTAGCAGTACATCGTCCGCATACATCAGCCCAGCGGCCTTCTGTTGTACCTTTTGCCCATTACGATTAATAGTTCCCGATAGTTAAATTCCAATGTGGACCCAGTGAAACGAGACATGCCATAAAATAATTAAAGATTGCTGGCTAAATATGAACCACGCAGCGAAATTTTCTATTCGAGTGAAGTACCCGCGGGGTGGCGTTTTATATTATAACTCCTAATAATTATGTTTGAAAGCTAAATCGATTTTGCGACGGCTGTTCGTTGATTGATATTTGTTACAGTACCCGCCTCAGTATGCTCGCCCTCACCGCTGCCTTTCGAAACCTGTTGCGGAACTAAGTTTGCTGTAAAACTGTCGCTCTAAGGTAGAGTAAACATTCCTAGCTGAAACTTCCCGCGCGTATGTATAATCCCTCGACAAGCAGACGTGACCATCGAAAACTGTCTTTACAGCGTCAGAGATAACAAATGCAGTTAGATAAACAAAGAGTTGTGCTCTGATCGCTGGCGGCAGCTCATGGTTTATCAGCTCACATGATTCGAAATGACTTGAACAACGCGAGTGGCGGAAGTGAAAGTGTCCAGACGGCTAGGTGAGTCACGGGGGCACGGTATCCTCTAAAGATAACGCACGACGCATACGGCGCTGACATGTAAGAGATGAAAGGGGGGGGGGGGGAGGTGCACAAAACTCTGGGATAATAAACACGACACTCGAGGGATTGTCACACGACAATGACATCTCCAAAGAGCTTCGCTAGGCTCTGGTCAATTGCACTGCGACATCACACAGGTATTCTAAAACATCTACCGTTTCTTGGTCAGCAGCCATAATCACCTATTTAACTCGTAAAGGCCCCGTGAGAGGAATTACACATGCGGGGAGCAAGTAACATAACACAAGAATGTAGTCACAAGAGTATCAAACACGAAATACATGGAGGTAAAGGCTTTAAATACGGAAACAAGATGGCACGAACAACGTAATATAGAGTACAAATATAGTATGAGAGGTCATCATTTGAACGGGTCATTAACAAAGTGTTTGAACTTCTTGTGGGTGCGCCAATTAGCAATGTCATGCCGGTACAATCAATTCCAGTGAAATGGGACAACAAGTAGAAATGACTAATGAAAATAATTTGTTTTGCCATGCGTAGGCGCTGCATACTGAGGGGATTAAAAACCGTCAGGATGCCCATGTTGGAGAAAAGAAAAAATAATTATCTAAATCATGAAAATGCTTATACGCCAAATGAGGCATGCAGACTCGACTGACCTGATGAAGGTGAGCTAGACCGGGAAGATCTAAGAATAACTGAATGTCAGTAACACTATGATGATGGTGGTGCTTTGAGGCAATGGAGCGTGAAGCGCGGTTTTCTATGGATTAAAGGCAACTGATTAGGTAACCTTGAAGGGATTTCCAGATGGCCAAGGCGCATCCAAACTTTGTTCGTATGAATATATTACGTATGCTAGCTTACGCACAGCTGGAGGACAAAATCGGAGCAATCGTTTGTATTGGGTTTTTTCCTCTGCCAATTGATCGAATTATCGATTCTGTGCGCGTTCTTCTTTTCCTAAAATTTGTGCGGAAATCACGTAACAAGTACACCGGACTCCAGACTATTCCGTACAAATCTCAACGAGACGTTGCGACATATCTGTTGCAACTTAACGCATTTTCGAAGTGCGCGCACCTTTTATCGCCTCATCTGGCGATCCTTCGGGTTCGGACTATCTCTACTAACACGTGCTCCTTTCTATCTTCCTGCCACTCGGCTACTTATAAATACGCTCTACACCTTTGAATAAACGTTCATTTTGTTCTACTGACTACGCTGAGGCTTCACTGGTCTGGCGTTATTGCGAGCACGCCATGGCTATGCTACAGTGGCGACGAAGATGGACATCGCCCATGCAGTGAAAGTCGACGCTGAACCGGAACCCACGCAGAACCGAGAAACCAAGGTCATCATGGCTCACCAACTTCCCGACTTCGAAGAAGGCAAAGATAAGTGGAAGCCGTACCTTATTAAAGTAGAAGCATACTTCGAAGCGAATGCGATTGAAGACTCGACTAAGAAAAGAGCATTGCTTGTTGCTGCGTTAAATACGCATACGATCCAAGTGCTGGCAGGGAAGGTGGCTCCACGCAAGCCAAATGCATTGACGTATGAAGAAGTCGTCGAAGTTTTGAGTGAGCACTACAGTCCCAAAAGACACGAAATCACCGAAAGCTACAAGTTCTTCAGTCGTTGTCAAGCGGAGGGCGAGCCTGTTAATGAATTCCTGGTAGACATTCGCCGAATAGCTGACAATTGCAATTTTGGCAGTGCTTTGGATCGCATGCTTCGAGATCGCATTGTTTGTGGAATACGGTCAGGTGCCCTGCAGAAGCAGCTACTGGCACAGCGAGAATTAACGCTACAAGACGCTGAAGCGATGGCCCTTGCAGCTGAGGCTGCGGCTAGTGATGTAAAAGAGATGATCGGACCGGCAACGACACCCGTGTTAAAAGTACAGGCGTATCGGAAAGAAACTCTAGTGGATGGGAGGAGGGCTGCCACACGTCAAGAATGCGCAAGGTGCGGTAGTACAAAACATAATGACGCGTGTTGCTCCTGGTCTAACGCTCGCTGTTACCGCTGTGGACGACGTGGTCACCTTGCAAGGAAATGTCGAAGTCGCGGGGCTAGAGAACAAGGCACGGCAAGGACAGCCCAAACTAACACCCTCTTGGGGACGGAAGCCTCAGCCGACAAGGAATCCGAAGCCACCCACATTTGGACTTTGGTATCCCAACGAAAAAGCTGTCTGGAACCGCCGATCCGCCGAACGTTTGATTGGTGCGGTGTGCAGCTGAGCATGGAAGTTGATACCGGGTCGCCCGTTTGTGTCATCCCGCGTGAACTATATTATAAGCACCGTGAGCAATGGCCGAAACTGAAACCGTCCAGTCTCAATTTATCTTGCTACACAGGACGCCTTCCAGTACTTGGGGAGCTTGCGCTCCAGGTTTGTCATAAAGGGTTGACAGTGGAGTGTGCGCTGACAGTCTTGGACTGTGCGGGACCAAGCCTCTGCGGTCGCGATTTAATCCAGCGGCTGAACAGCGCAGGTGCTCCAGTGGTTAGTTTTGTAGAGAACTCTGCGGCAACAAATGACTCGAGCGAATCCAGCGTGAACAGCATATTCAATGACTACAACGACGTGTTCTCCGAGGAACTGGGGCTAATCAAGGGTCCTCCAGCCAGCCTGCACATGAAGGAAGGCGCCGTACCCAAGTTCTGCAAGGCCAGACCCATTCCATACGCACTACGCGAGCGAGTGTCACTCGAGCTAGACCGTTTAGTTTCTGTGGGCGTGCTGTCGCCGGTGGCACACTCTGAATGGGCAACGCCCATAGTCGTAGTGCTTAAGAAAGACGGCGCAGTAAGAATCTGCGGCGATTTCAAGGCCACAGTAAATCCAGCGTGTGCAACTGAGCAATACCCATTGCCAATCATTGAGGATATGTTTGCCCGATTACACGATGGGGACTATTTCAGCACTTTGGATTTACGGGATGCATACAATCAAGTGGCGCTAAACGATAACGCGAAGAAAGTTTGCGTCATTAATACGCCAAAAGGGCTATTTTGCTACAATCGACTTCCTTTCGGTATAGCCTCAGCGCCCGCAATATTCCAAAGGAAAATGGATGAGGTATTGGCTGGCCTTCCAGGAGCACAGGCTTATCTTGACGATGTGCTCATTTCCGAAAAAGCGAGTGACGGCGGCGAAAGGCTGAAAAACGTCTTGCAGCGCTTCCGAGAGCGCGGTGTAAAGCTAAGGTTCGATAAATGCAACTTGCGCAGCCCAGCAGTAACTTATCTAGGCCATCGGATTGATCGTGATGGGCTTCATCCGACAGAAAAAAACCTTGACGCTATCATGAAGGCACCGAGCCCCTGTAATGTCAGTGAGCTTCGTTCATTCTTGGGTATGATTACATTTTACGCGCGGTTTCTGCCGAACATGTCAACCACACTTGGCCCATTGTATCAACTGCTTGAAAAGAACGCACGCTGGCAATGGAAACAGCCGCAAGAGCACGCGTTTGATCTTGCCAAGCAAAGCCTTAAAACAGCCAAGGTTCTAGTTCATTTCGACCCTTCGAAGGAACTTAAACTTGAGTGTGACGCGTCTCCGTACGGTGTGGGAGCTGTCTTGTTTCACACGACCGGTAACGTTCACAGGCCCATTGGGTTCCGCTCGCGAACATTAACGCAGGCGGAGCGCAACTATTCGCAGCTCGAGCGAGAGGCACTGGCACTGGTATTCGGCGTCACGAAATTCCGCGACTACCTTCTAGGTCGGGAATTTACCTTAGTGACTGACCACCAGCCATTGTTGGGCCTGCTGAAATCGGACAAGCAGACGCCCACAATGGCCGCCGCACGGATACAACGTTGGGCACTCCACCTGGGGGCCTACCGCTACCGGCTACAGTATGCACCAGGACGACAGATGCTGAACGCTGACGCCCTCAGCCGACTTCCGCAAAGATCTTCGGAATCTGACGATGACGGTGAGCCGCCCGAATATGTGCTGTCGCTAAACCAGCTGAACAATGGCACCATAACAACGCGTGAGCTGAAAGCATTAACGGCTTTTGACCCTGTCCTGGTCGAGGTCAAACGGTACATATTACATGGGTGGCCCAGAAACGCAAACGGAATGGCCCGGGCCGTACTGCCGTTTTTTGACCGCAAGCTCGAATTATCCGTAGCACATGAACTGGTGTACTGGGGTAATAGGGTCATAATACCGACCGAAGCTAGGGAGCGAGTGCTGCATCTTCTACATGAAACGCACCAGGGTTCACCGGCAATGAAATCTGTCGCTCGTTCTTTGTTCTGGTGGCCAGGCCTCGACAAAAATATTGAAGACGTGTCTGCACAATGCCAGTACTGTGTGCAAAATCTGCCGATGCCAACTGCAGCTCCCGTCGTTAACTGGCCTGAAACAGGCGAAAGGTGGTCCCGTATTCACATTGACTACGCGGGTCCGATCTGCGGAAAAATGATACTCGTAGTAGTCGACGCACACACCAAATGGCTCGAAGCAATACCTTTGTCACATGCCTCAACGCAGACTACCATTGACTGTCTGCGTGGCATTTTCAGCAGGTTTGGAATACCGCGCACGATCGTTTCTGACAACGGGACCCCATTTGCCAGTCAAGACTTCGCGTTGTTCGTGGCAAACAACAACATTGTGCACCTTCGATGCGCTCCATACCATCCCCAGTCTAATGGTGCGGCGGAAAGGGCAGTGCGAACGATAAAAGATGGTCTTCGAAAAATGACGAAAGGGAAACTGGAAGAGAACCTAGTACGGTTGCTATTTAACTACCGGAGGACTCCGCGAAAATCGGGTAAATCTCCAGCAGAGCTCCTTTTGGGCTATCAAATACGCTCACGCTTGGACACATGCTTTCCTCCAGCACTTGCAGGGCCAAAAGAGGACCAAGATGACTGGCTGCCGCTACCTGCAAGTGAAGTGTATACCCGCAATTACGGTGTGGGGAGCAAGTGGACGCCCGGTCATGTGAAGGCGACGTCGGGAGCGAGAATGGTGACCGTGGAAACATCAGACGGAGTCATCCAGCGGCACGTGGACCAGGTCCGCCCTCGACAGGAAGTACCAGGCGTCAAACCGACAGTAACTACAACCACCACACATCGCAGTGAGCCGGACCAAGCAACACAACTACAGCATCCAGAAACGGTGAATCCGGATGAAGGCATAACCGCTCGGCGCATTCCAAATGGCACCCGTTCTCCAGACTTTGCGGCACCAGATATTCCAGTGGCCCCGTTGCATACAGGTGTCTCCCAACAAACTCTGCGACGCTCAACGAGAGAACGCAAGCCAGTGCAACGCTTTCATTTCTGAGGAGGAAGGAATGTTGCAACTTAACGCATTTTCGAAGTGCGCGCACCTTTTATCGCCTCATCTGGCGATCCTTCGGGTTCGGACTATCTCTACTAACACGTGCTCCTTTCTATCTTCCTGCCACTCGGCTACTTATAAATACGCTCTACACCTTTGAATAAACGTTCATTTTGTTCTACTGACTACGCTGAGGCTTCACTGGTCTGGCGTTATTGCGAGCACGCCATGGCTATGCTACAATATCCAATGCATACTTTAGAATCTATGTGAAGCAAAGATCTCGCGAAGCGGGTAGTGACATGCTACAAATTCGCCCACTTCGTTTCTTTGTTTTTTGGGGTGAAGGAAACCGTTTTACGTCATGTAGCAGCTCTTATATGATCTCATGTTCCTTAACTTATTCTTATTTATTTCATATGCGTCGCCCGCTTCTTGGCCAATCCCCCGCTGGGGTATGTGCTTTACTGCTAGCTATGCGGAAAGACAGCACCAGCACCATGGGGGCAGCCACGGTCAGGAAAGTCTGGGAGAATTCGCTTTAAAACTTGTGCGATATTTCTTTTATATATGCATGTAGCCAAACGCCGTGAGCTGTTTCGCGCCGATTGCAGTTTTCGTTAGGACCTCCACTAACGGTGATAACCCCGACGATGACGGCCGCGACGGTGATGCTGTCGATGAGGCGTTTCTGGAGGTCATGCGTAAC
The DNA here is from genome assembly GCF_050947875.1 of Dermacentor variabilis. Classification (NCBI taxonomy): domain Eukaryota; kingdom Metazoa; phylum Arthropoda; class Arachnida; order Ixodida; family Ixodidae; genus Dermacentor; species Dermacentor variabilis. The sequence continues at coordinate 72,199,228 of NC_134574.1, read as the reverse complement.
GTTTCGGCGTCGCTGTTCGCGATAAGATTAAAAAATGTTCAATTGCCCCAAAAGTAAATGGAAAACGCGAGCGCTGGCCGATCTGCATCTCCCTGCGCTAGCAGCGTTATCAGGAGCTATACGTAACTCGCGAAGAGAAAACCTGCGGTGCCTTTGGTACGCTTTTAAATCCTACCTGATTAACGGCTCATGCGAAGGAGCGCTAGTTCCAGCGGTCAGCGCTAGGGGAACCTTTGCGCGCTTGCAGAAACCATTCATTTTCGTGCCGTTGACGTAAACAGTGGCAATACCGCCGCGGCAATCATCGCGTTTCCAAAGAAACAAACAGCGGACAGTGATCGGCGCCGTGCGTTTTATCGAGCAAACGGTTCCCGCGGGAACTCTTTGCCACTGATAAATAGACGCAGCGAACTCGACAAGCTCCCCTAGCGTCGAGCGTTGGAAGAAACGCTCCTTCGCCGGAGCCGCACATTTCGCACGACCACCGCAAGTAACGATCGCGCATGCCATACAGTGCGCATTGCTGCCCCTATCATGCACGGAGATGTGGTACGGCCACCGTTCGCACGTTCCGTTTACTTTCTGGGGCACCTGTACACCTTGCCAGGGGTACGCGTCTCTCCCTGATGCGGAAGACGGGGGTTCGGCTTTTACCTGCGCCGTGTCGCCTTATCGTGCACACTGATTTTCTTCTTCCTTATCAGTTCCACGTTTAAAATAAACATAACAGCACTTTTTTTCTATGCTTTCCCTGTCTTCGTTGCCTGTTTTCTTTATCTTATCGCTAACAAAAAAAAAATGGAGCCGCTCAGTTCGCGATACTCTTCGCACTCACTAGCTATCTGTGACTTTTCGACTAAAAGGAGATGCAAATGTGATATTTATCAGCTACGAGCTATCACCGCTGTATTTCAGAAAGTGGTTGGAAAGGTGACTGCGAACTCTGTCGGCACTTGACAATGACGAGAGCGCAAGAGGAGGACACATCATTACCGGGACAGAACCGATGGTTGAAACAGCGGAACGAAATCAAAGCTGACCAGAAGCGATGGAGCGAAGAGAAAAATACCAGCATTGTTCAAAAATAAATGCCTACTCGGCGATACAGAGCACCGTTATTTTTTTTAAACGCTCGATAGAGTAGGAAAGTGCCCCTACCACAAAAGTAATCTCGAACGTCAGTCACTTTGCTGAGCCGAAAACACACGCTTGCCTTGTAGTAATACAGCATTAAAGGACACCCCAGTCTACATTTCTGAAGGTTCCGAACCTGGTCAGCTGCATAGAGCATTGTCCACGTTACTCAAAACGGATCCACTTTCAGCTGGATCGTTTTAATGCGTATGCATTCTAGGGCTACTTCGCACGAAAAATCTATCTGCAAGGCTGTCTGTAACGCGTGAGACGATGCGCTCCATAACTATACATCGATTTTATGGGGGCATATATGAGACTGCCTTGTGACAATGTATGACTGCTGAGATTTGTTCTTATGACTATATATATATATATATATATATATATATATATATATATATATAGTCATAAGCATATATCTCAGCAGTCATACATTGATTATATGTGAGTGACTGGGGTGAATGCCGATGCATTATGAGACAAGTAGGGAGTTTCTGCACTAATTCACCAGTGCCGCTCGCCGGTGCCGTTCGGCCAGCTTACAAGCAGAGACACAAGCAGACTCTCACAAGGACGCCCTCGCCCTCATCAGCCCTCACCTTCGCCATGGAGGGAGTCAGGTGAGGATCGGCTTCCAAAAATAGGTGAATTTGACAGCGGGGGATGCTGGCGGCGACCATGTGAAGCTTAATGAGAAACGGCCGCGGCCAAGATCGCATCCCGCGCCATCGGGCTTAGTAGCGCGGCACCATCCATCATGACGGATCCTTATCGTCCGAGAACAGCGGACAAAAATCAAATACAAAATTCATTTCCCTGCAAAGTGAGTTTCATCAGCAGCAAACGATCCGTTTCTTTTTTCTTCAAACTTTTTTTCGTTACTAAATTACCCTCGGTGCTTATAGCACTTACGGTATGTAAGTGCCTGTACCTGTACCAAAACGCGTAGAGTATATTCTATGCGCCAAATATGGTATTTTATGACGCTAATCTGAGGGCTTGCAAACGGGCATGAGCCCCACAAACTCGCCCAGCTCCCAGCCATAAGGTTTTCCACGTCACTCGTAACTCGTATGTTAAACCAGCACACAACTACGCATCGCACACAACTACGCAGTCGATTTGATTTCTTCATGCTGCCAACAGCGCACGCTACGAGATTCGTGTAGAAGGCGGCGCAGGCTCTTACCGACGACTAAAGGCTTCGTTTACGCTTTTCGCAAAAGAGCTTCCGGTCAGCTGACGGGCATCGGAAATGTGAGGAAATGCGGCTCCGGAGAAGCGAGTTCGTTCCCGTGGGGACTTCGGGAGATCTGCCTATGCAGGGCACTCAGCCAGGCAGGCAGCGAAGTGGTCGGTACACCTGACTGCGCCCCGTACATGTCGCAACGCCCTTCCGAGCCGCCAAGCAATTCCTACGCGCTTGCGATGATAGTTCCTGCATCATCATTTTCCTACAGTCCGCATCATCCATGGCGTCCGCAGAACACTCTCAGAAAAATTCGCGCCCTTTCCACTTTGTCTTGTCCACCTACAAAATAATCACCTTTATCGCCCGCACTTCCTCTCTCTCAGGCTGCATGCGCTGCCGGTACTTTTTGGACACGAACGACATGCACGCATCGGCGTGACACAACCTTCCTGACAGGAAAGTGCCGAGAGCGCAGAGCTAAATGAAGGAATCGCGCGCAAGGTGTCGGGGACCATTATCCTCTGGAGACGCGAGATAAAACCCAAGGAGCACAGAAAAGAAGTGTTTAGGGTGGGCAAAGCAACCAGACCAACCCAACACCACGCAGATTGTGTCGTTACATATTACTGATATTGGAGTTACCTGATCGTAGAAGGCGGCGGACGGGTACGCACTGCAGCAGCGAGTAAGGAACGAGTGGCCTCAACGGAGGTTCGTTCTCCTCTTATGCCGAGCAGGCGGATAAGACGGTACGGATCATCCAACAAGCTCCTCTGTGCTCTGCTGTGTGCCGCTTTGATTAGAACGGAAGTCAAGGGCTCGCGATAGCAGTCCCCTTTGGAGTGGCAACAAATGAATCGTCAACAAAACGCCTTATCGGGCGCGTCGAAGAAAAAAAAAAGAAAATGCGAGCGTGGTTGCCACACACGAGGAAACGTGTTCCGACAAAACAAGACGATGTGTAACCGGCGCAGACCACGCGATAACATACACGTGCGGCCGCCGCGAAGTGCGGCGAGCACCGGGCTGGACCCAGCCGCTTTCGTGCGTTCGCGCCAGTACTGCCAGCTAAAAGCACGTGTTCCTCTGCGGTCAAGACTCCAGCTCTATTCCGCAAAACCCAGCCAATTTAACCTTCTGTCACCAACTATGACGGACTCTCCATAAGCGTGTGACGATCGCTTGTACATTTTTTTAAGTCTACGCTGATGGTCAGTTCCTACAAGCTTCATTCAGTGCTTAAAGCTTTACTCAGTGCTGACAATTAGAGAGTCATTAAATATTGATTGACCATGTAATTGACCGCGCCGCGCTTTTTCGAAAAGAAAAAGGAACTGAATGACCGCATTCCAAAGCACTTGATAATTTTACTTATTTTCCAGAACCATTGCGACAAAGGAAAAAGAAAGTATCTTTCGCCGATTGTTAACGGAACGCTGCAGGTCGAGCTTTCAGCCAAACGTGGCAGGGACATCACTAAAGTTGTACTCCATAGCAATATATTAAGTTGCTTTGAGCCGCCTTTATATCCAAGGGTTCAATTTACACGCAGCTAAGCGTCCGACTTCTCTCTCTCTCTCGCTCTCTCTCTCTCTCTCTCTTGGCATTGCTTGTCCGATCGGGCAAAAACAAGTCACATACGCTGAGACAGAAACAGAAAGCAAGTGATGAAAGGCAGGGATGTTTACCAGCGTAACCCTCCGCTTGGCTACTCAGCTATGTGTGTTCCGTTATGAACGACAGTTAGTTCTGTTTTGGGAATTCTTGCTCTCAGGTGCATAACAAAGATGTGTACAGTTTATCATCGAAGATATCTTACATTGCAAGAATGTGTCAAGTGTATGTGCCATGCGTGCAGGGCTTTTTTATGTATGCCTTACCCACTTGCGAATTGTTTATTTACATAAATGAGAAGGGAGAGTGCATCATGTGTATAGGTAGTTATGCAAATTGTGCTTAACCTACCTCGTATTGGACGGGCCACTAGCTCTCGGTCCAATTATCCTTCGTAATTCTTACCCGTGAAACTCAGTAAAGTTGTCCATCAGTCCTTCCGTCTGTCTGTCTGCCTGTCTGTCTATCAAAGAGAATAGTTATCGAGCGAATCTGTCTGCTTGAGCTCCAGGATGGAAACTGACAATGGCTACGCCGATGTCTGCACCGCAACTGAAGGGAATACAGTAGCGGGAGAAAAAAAAGGCCAGCATATTACTCAAATGCAAAGCGCATTGATACCTGTGTGAGGCGAACATTTCGTGTAGCGGTGCGTAAATGCTGCACCATGGTTCATTTTTTGCACCACTCACTTCTTCCAGCATAGTCATTACAATCTTATCCGAAAAGACGACGAGATACTGAGATAGCCAGTCACCACACGACTCAAGCCATCAAAATTAAATTTTCTTTGATGTGCCAAAACCGCGATATGATTATGAGGCACGCAGTAGGGGGGGGGGGCTGATCTTGGCCAGCTCCAGCTGGGGGGCATTTTTCCAGCTAAGGGCTTTTTTTTTCTTTCATTTGGCCCCCACTGATATGACGTCTCGGCGGCCGATATTTCATCCCACGCCCTCGGGCTTAGCAGTGCACCACCAAAGCCACGACGGCGGGTTACGATACCCACGAGAACTTCAGATTACGCTATATTTGCAACCGCTCTACTTTTTCGTAAACCATCTCGGGACCAGCCGAGTCCCGTGTCGGATCGTCTGCAGTGTGAGTTAAATTTACCCGGTGAGGAACCAATCAAGCAAGCGTGACAAGTTGCGGAAAACAAGGAATCGAAAGCTTCACTTTTAGTCAGAAATTGCGAATACCAGAAGGCGTATATTCGTAGCAGTTAGGATATTTAAGTACTCTTGCTAGTTCTGTTGCGTGATCATTGTCATAGCCATCATCGGCACGGAAAGTGGCGGTAACTCGTCGAGGAAGGCCCTGTCTTCCAAAATGACGATTCAGAATGGAAGTACCGTCAACGCTACGCACAATCGCCTCGGTAACGCAGCAAGACAGCGTTCTGCGTTCTGCTGTCGGCATGAGCTTTGTGCACACACACGCACGCATACGCTATGCACACACTAGCGTTTTTCCTGAGTTTCTGTATGTATGCTTTGGTCTGAGCAGTAAGCGTTCACGTTACGTTGTCAATATTTCACAGGGGGCTGGCTAGTCCCGAAGTCCAGCATCGAGAAGCGACGCCTCGGACGCCACTGGCGGGGCTCCTCATCCCGCCAGACGCCTGGTAGCCGCAGAGGCGCTGCTATTAAAGCGAAGCTTTCTTTACCTCTTCCTGCAACTTTCCCACTCCTGATGCTGTCGCGGACGCTGCATCGGAGGGTGGTTCAGGGCGTGCACATGCATGGAAGGAGCGTGACAGAGAAAAAAGTGACGAAAGAAACTCGTTTGGACCTTTCCGTGTCGTCGCATGTGCGCAGGGCCCTCTAGAGCTCCCTGGCGTCGTCACATTAGCCTTTTTATAGCTGTAATGATCCGTGACCCACCGCAAAAGCATTGCAGAAACTGCAGTGATCATCCTGCTGCTAAAGTCCAAGTGCTGAGGAGAGGCAGGCAGAATTGTAAAGATGGGACAGAGAGAAAAGAACTAGAGTGTGAAAAACCGCCGCAGTTGCGAAAGGGGTGAATAACAAACAGCCTTTCAACTCTTCCCTTGCAGTTACCATACAGCCGGAGAGGGCGGGAAAGGGAAAAGGTGACGTGAGAAGATAAGGAAACGCTAGTACTATAGACACGACAGCGGTTTCGGGCAATCTGAAGGCACGGTATTATACGTTACTGCTATTTCTGAAAAATAAACGCCATGCAAATTCGTCAAGCGGACAATTATTATTTGTTTTGAAAACATAAATACATTTGGCAGGAAAGGGAAAGCGAGGAGCAGACTGGCAACTGCCACCGGAAGTGGCACAACGCCGGCCTACTCTTCAGAAAGGAGGGCACAGAATCATAGAAATGGAAGACAGGAAGGACGGCCGGAAAGAAAGAACAAGATGACAAATGTCAAAGAATAAAGTAGAACACACAGTACATGTCACACACAGTTCGGCCGGTCACTGCAGGTCCCACTACTACAGAATGTTAAATAAAATAATTAATGTATGAACTACAAGCGTGAACCTAAGTTGGTTAATTATAAAAAAAAGTAGAGCGCGATGAGCCTGATCGCGCCGAGACGCACAACCAATAGGGTACAAACATTCGCCGAGTGTCTTAAGCTGGAACCGCATGGCGCGTTTTTGGCTCGCGAAAAACGCGACTCGCGGCAAACGCCCGCGTTGCCGCTGACGCGCGAGTACCCGCACGAAAAAAGGGAGCGGCGCTTTCGCGTCGCGTTTTCCGGGTTGCCAGGCAACATAATTCCCAACGACATGAATTGTCTCTGTTACCGCATATGTAATATGCCCTTAAACTTACAGAACACTACAATAAAAGTAATCTTATTGTACATAGACAGCGACATTTTTGTCCGAAGTGTATTTATCAAGCTTAATTTCAAGCAGCAACATTGTGTGCGAAACTGCGACTATATACCTACCGCATGCAGAGAGGCCGCTGCTTGTTTACAACTTCACAGAGAAAAATTGGAGGACGCTTAAGCTTCGCCTTCAAGAGTGGAACGCGACAGCGTTCCCGTCGACCCGCCAAGGGGTGTAAGACAATGGGCTACGGCGCAGCGACTACGCGCCCCGCATCGGACGCGGTGAGAGTCGAGCAACGCAGCGTTCGGCGCGACAACGAAATGTGCGCCTGAGCAAGCGACGCACGCCAGAGCCTTAGAAAGAGCTCGTTTCTAAGGCAACACCGCGTTCACTAGAGGCGCTTTTGTACCGCGTTGAAGCATTGAACTCGTGGCTCAGTGGTAACGTCTCCGTCTCACACTCCAGAGACCCTGGTTCGATTCCCACCCAGCCCATCTTGGAAGTTGCTTTTTATTTATGAAGTGCCTGCCGTGATTTATCGCTCACGGCCAACGCCGCGGACGCCGACACCGACGCCGACGACACCGGCTTTTCTGCGACACGAGCCCTTAACGCTGTCGCGTTAAAATAGAGTTTCGGCCGCTTACTACCGAGCAGAAAAGGCGATTGCTACTATTAAGGAGGATGCTATCTGCTATACCGTCTACGCTGAGGGTATCTGCTATAGCTCGCCAAGCCCGGTCACGTTTGATGTTGTTCTTATAATTGCGGTCGCGTACGTCCCACAGGACGCGACGCTTCCCCACTTCAGCTATTACGATCTCATTCAAGGTTGCTTTGTCCATTTTAGGTGAACACGATGCGCGAACGAAATCACGGTAGCACGTACTTTCTTTGACGCACGCGCCAGTTCTGCCGAGAAAAAAAATTGCGCCAGAGAGGCTTTGTCGAGATGCGCAGAGAGCAGGGCCATCTGGTGGCTAAAAAAGAACTAAAATGCCACGTGACCAAATGCCACGTGACTTACCTGAACTCCGATTGGTGGACGCGCCGCGCGACGCGTTTTTTTCTACTCCGAGCAGCAGCACGCGGCGGCGCGATTTCGTGACGGAACATGCTGGGCACGCGTCAAAATGGCGCGCGCGTCCCACCATCCGCGCGTCAATCGCGCCTGAAATCGCGCCATGCGGTTCCGCCTTTACACCGCAGGCCAAGAAGATGATGGTCCCTCACCAACGACACGCGCTGAAAGCGGGACACTATAAGATCAAGTGTTGAAGTGCTTCGCAGCAACCGCAAGACGTGCACGATGGTCTCTCCACACTTCCTTGTCTTTATATACGTTCGTACACATTAACACATTCAACCCCTAGCTTCAGTAGTTGCGCTCAAGCGCAACGGGGCAAGCCTCGACCGCCAACACGGCCCGGAACGTTCCATTTGCGACACGTTGGTCTGGTTGCTGCTTGAGAAGGTGGCGGCGAATCAACAAACGAGCGTCACCAAGCTTGCACAAAATTTCAAGGCAGCGACAGCTGTTATGAGCGCAAGATGAAGCTAGCCCATCAGACTTCTCATTTTCGGTGATTCCTACATGGGAAGGTGTCCACTGAACAACGAGAGATACGCCATGTGATGAAATCTTGTTTGCAGAGTCAGTTACGCTGCGCACAACTCGACAGTCAATCTGACTGCGTTGTAACCTGCTAAGTGCAGCGAGAGTCTGTAAAGGTGGTAATCTTCAACGCTGTGCACTCCTCTTGCACGTATTTCAGTGCAACATTAATCGCTGTTAGCTCCTCAGTTGTTGACGAGGCTAGATGGGGTATACACATCATACTTGAGTCGAAGGGCAGAAAAAAGCTTCAGATGTACAGATGTACAGGCGCATCTGTGAATACTTGAAAATAATCTGGAAATCTTTCAAACATGTGCGACTGAGCCAAGTAGAATATTGCGGAAACCGGCATATCGGACTTTTTGTGTATGCCAGGTATTGTGAGGTTAATAGGGGTTTGCGTGTTTGGTTGTATCTTTCAGAGGTGGAGGCGTAACTGAAGCAGCGTGTCCAGAAGTGTCAGCAATGCTCATAAATAATGCCACGATTTTTCCCATGCGAGAAAACGGGCGGTGAATCAGACGATCTAGGCGCGATTGACCATTCGATGTGCAGCGCAGACGCTCAATATGATATAGAGCTCTCTGGCCTGCTTGCAGCCTCAGGGGTAACGGACACGCTTCAGTGAGTAATGCAGCTGATTGCGCCTCACGAGGTAATCCAAGTATTAGTCGAAAGGCAACGCGATGATCTCGTCCCAGTTACGCCATCAAACTAGGTGGTACGTTCAGGACGGGTAACGCATACATTATGCCTGAGAGTACAGATGACTGGTGCACCTGGAGAGTCGTTGTTTTGTAGCAGCCAGCACCTCTAGCAGTCGTCGTTACCACATACTTAAGGAGGGCTAGCTATCTGCGTCGTACGAATTTAACGGCAGGACGCCAAGAGATGCGATCATCCACAATTAGGCCCAAATAACGGTGTGGTCGCACCCAGCTTATTGGCGTTTCGTCAAGGTACAGTTGGCTCATAGGTCGACGAGCGCGTTGTTTAGAGTGATATGCTATTGCGCCCGACTTACCAAGTGATATGTGCAGACCAACTACAACCAAGTACTCCGAAGTCGCGTTCAGAGCTCTTTGCGAGCTTGCACGAAGACGCTTACCAAGGTGCGAAAGGCCGCTTATCCACAGAGCGATATCGTCTGCATAGACAGATATGCTCACAGGGAAGTCACTGTCCCGAGGCAAGCGACTTGGATGCGCGGTGACTGCGGTGTTAGAAGCAGCGATAAAACGCTGCCCTGTGGGACAACGCACTTCAGAGCGCAGGATTCACTTGTTATTCCTCCGACACACACTCTCATCTGGCGTTCCAATGGAAAATAGTGCACAAAGTGGTACAGGCGACCCAAAAATTCCGCAGTTGCAAGAGCGAAAATATTCGCCTTACGTGGAATGGCGTCGAAAGCTTGCTGCATGTCTAGGAAGAGCATGTAGGCGGAATGCTTGTTTCCTCTAGTAAATTCAAGCGCTGAGACAATGTATGAGCTGTCCAGAGCTGAACGTCGGTGAAGCAAGCCACTCATGACATCGGGGACAGACAGACAGACAGACAGACAGACAGACAGACAGACAGACAGACAGACAGACAGACAGACAGACAGACAGACAGACAGACAGACAGACAGACAGACAGACAGGCAGACAGACAGACAGACAGATGGATGAAGGACGGACGGACGGACGGACGGACAGGGAGCATTATTGCTGGTCCTGAGAGGCTCCGATGACCCCTTTTCAGGGAGGTGATGAAGCCGCGGGCCGCTCCCATGTTGGGACGGGAAGGCTGAGCCTTACCGCCTCATCGTGGACTCTCTGGACAGTCCATATTTGACGAGAAAGCTCGGAGCTCCGCAGCGCAGAGCTCCACTCTTCTACGATACAGCTATGCTGGCCTCTCTACAACAAGAGGAATTCCCAGAGCATGTGTTCTAAATTACATCTCTGTCCACAGCTGAAGCAGTCCGGACTAAAGGCGTCTGGACTGATGGAGTGAAATAAAGTCAAGTTTGGATACGATTCTGTCTGAATCATGCGCAGTGTGATAGCTTGTGGTCTGTTTAGTTTATCGTGGGGGGAGAGGGGAGGGTAGGAGAGTAGACTCTCCTGCCAAGGTAGTATTACGTTAAATGTACCTCGTTACAGGTGCGAAGAATGTCCCGGAACTCGACAAGCGTAGGTCCAACAAGACTTCGACGCTCATTCGCGTCCACGCGGTGGGTTAGTGCGCGCGCTTGGACGTGTGCGATGTCGTTGAGGTTGGGGAGAGAATCCAGCCAGGAGTCGAGATGTGCCGGGAACCACGTGATACATTTACTTTCACATTCACATTTTTCACTTTCACATTTTTCATTTTACATTCCCATCGCATTTGGCACAGACTACATCTCTGGTGCAAAAGTCCTGAACATGACCAATTTTAAAGCACTTATGGCATTGTGAGGGCCGTGGTAAGAAATGCTGAGCAGGATAGCACACAAATCCATCTTTTATATCACTTGGAAGCTTTCCACAGGCAAACAGTTTCGTCATACGCTTTGGCGAACCCAGTCTTCGAACTCTGATTATTTTGCATAGTGGCGTGCAAATGATCAAGCTCTTAAAGCATCCTCTTTGAGATCCAAGTCGACATCAGATACGATACCAGCTGCCATATGCGCACCCTGTGGTAGGTAGGGCCGCGTGTGGGCACCACCGATTTCAGACAAACCAAGCAGAGTTCGCATCATTTTATCATCTGTTGTGTCAAAGGCAATGACATTTTTCCAGGGGTTCACGCGAACCTCTTGGATTAGTCCAGGGGCAAGCTTGAAGAAGAAATCATGAAGTTTCTCTCGGAAGATAGCATTCAGGCTTACCATCACATCGACGGGCATGAAAGCTACTGTCGTAGTCACGATGCTGTTGTATATGATAGTCGCTGCACTTGAGTACGATGGCAGAGATGTTCGTCTTGAACGGCGGTGCTCAGCAGCTATGAAGGCATCGAAATCTTCTGATCTTGAGTCGGAAAGCTCAGAATGAGTAGCATCTGATCCTACTGAAAAAATGAGCCGCTGCCGAGCCGTGGGCCGTCTGTGCTGGCAGACAGACGAGTCCAAGAACATATCTTCTATGGCAAGCTCTGCGGAGAAGATCTCCCAGCAGAATAGAAGTCTTTAGGGTTCAGTATAAACATCGTTGCCTGTTGCTGATGCACGAAAAGCACATAAATAGAGAAAAAATTCAGCACCCGAATAAAACACCAACAGTACGCGAAAGACTGACGCAGGGTGGGCAGACATGAAGCTGCATTAAATCACTGTAGGGTGCAGGCGACACTACAGAAGCAGTCGCATGTCATATCAATACTTCTGTGACCACCGCGGTAGCTGTGGCTATAGCATTGTTCGACGTCGGGGGCTCAATCCCCGCCGCGGCAGCTATATTGACACGTGTACTTATCTTTATCGGGCGACCACGTTTCGCCGCCTAACAAATGTTATCGCACAGCGCGGGACGCGCCTGCATGTATCCGAAGTATATATATATATATATATGCACATACACGCATGCGCAGGCTGTTCACAGGTTTGTGAATGGCCTGCGCATGCGTGTATGTGTATATATATTCATGGGTCACAACCCAAAACAAACCAGTTGGTAGTGCCACCCGTGTTGTCTTTATGTGTCTTCCTTTTGTGTGTGTTTTAACTTGCGGATAAAACACGTCTTTCCTTACTTAAACATTCACAATCAACATCATCGCTATTTATCGTCAATCAAACGGAATAGCTACGAAAGCTTCGCTAACATCGATTCCCACCGAGCGGGGGGTTCGCATAACTTTTATGCCAGGAGAATGGCCTTGCGTAAAGCATTGCACTCCGACATTTCGCACAGCCGTATAGTTGGAACATCGCCCAAGGAGATCGAGTGCCATGCTAACCCTCGTTATCGCTGTAAATGCTTTGCCCATCGGGCTAGACTGCCAATTATTGTGATTATCATTCTTGGCGTTTTGAGCCTGCCTGCTTATCTGGCTTACACTAAAGTGGCGCAAGGCAAGATTGAGTCACATGTCTTATGTTCGAGGTCATCATGCATGGAAGCATGTCGGCCAGGGTTCGGTTTAGACGTTCCGTCAGGCCGTTTGTTTGGGGATGGCATGCAGTGGTTTTCCTGTGACTAGTGTGAATCATCTTCATCAAACACTGCATCAAATCAGCAGCTATGAAGGCCGCTCCTCAACGGTAATCACCACTATTGGTGCACCATGTCGCAATACTATGTTACAAACGAAGAAATTGGCAACTTCAACCGCCTTTCCTCTTTCAAGGCAGCCAGGTTCAGCATATTGTGTCTTTGTCTATTGTCTATTGTGTCTATTCAGCAATATGCAATATTGCATATTGAGTCCATCGCTACTACAATCCACCTCCTCCCTGACGATAATGTTGGAAACGGTTGAAGAAGATTTATTCCAACTTGTTGAAATGGAGTCTTCGGTGGGTCAATGGGCTGGAGAAGGCCAGCCGGTTTCACGGGTGGTCTTTTGCGCCTTTGACACTCGCGACATGTTTTCACGTAATGCTACACCGACGCTAACAGATAAAGCCAGAAGTATCTGAGACGAATTCTGGCGAACGTCCGGCTGACCCCTAAGCGACCCGACGATGGTTCATCATGGCAAGCTTCGAAAATTTCTGGTCGTATGGCTGACGGTACGACAAGCAAGAATTTTCTCTGGTTGCGTTGAAAGTTTCTCTAGTAGAGCGCGTTATCTTGAATGCAAAATGACTATAAACCTCTCATAAACATACGCGGGACTTGGATGTCGTATCCTTCGAGGTACTTGATGAGTGGGAGCAACTCTGTGTCACACCGTTGACGCTCGGCGATTTACGAAGCTGTCATCGCTGTAAGGAACGGGAAATCTTCTTCTGAAGGAGTAGACTCCACTGGTAAGCGGCACAAGCAGTCAGCATTGTTATGTTTTCTCCCAGACCTGTGTGCAACAGTAATGTCGTATATTTAGAGCCTCAGGCTTCACCTCGCCTGTAGTCCAGGTGGGTCCTTTAGGCTTGCCAGCCAGCAAAGAGAATCGCTGACCGCAAGGAACGGCCTGTCATAGAGAAATGGTCGAAACTTGCTGAGGGCCCATATGACAGCCAAGCACTCCTTTTTTCTCGCAGAGTAATTTATTTCAGCTTTCGAGAGATTGTGGCTAGCATACGCTATGACTTTCTCTTCCTCATTTCGCCACTGAACTAGAACCGCGCAGAGACCAAGATTGCTTGCATCTGATGGGCCTCTGTGCCCGCTGTCTCGTCTAAGTGGGCGAGGATCGGTGGCACTTGCAATCGCCCCTTAATTCACTTAATGCTAACTCTTGTTTACAATGCCACATGAAAGTAACGTCTTCTTTAGTAAGTCTCGTTAGAGGTTAGGACCTTTTTTAGAAGTTTTCTACAAATCACCTGTATTTAATTACCTATTTATTTATTTATACAATACTGCAAGCCCAAATGGGGGCCCAAGCAGGAGAAGCGTAATACATAAATATTTACATATGCACGTATATATATACATAAACACATGAAGAGGAAATACAAAAGCAATGCAATATATGTAAATATCAGAAAAAAATGAAAGCGACGACTAAATAAGATTAAGAGAAGGTACACTTAAGGAAGACAACTTGACAAACATTAGAACAGTATCAAACGCATATATGAACACTTGGAACCATTATCGCGAGGAAAAAAAAGCAGGTACCAGAAGTTGAACGAGCGACCATAACAAAATACTGAAAATAATAGAATAAGGAAGATGTGGAAAGTATCAAACAAAATTCACATGTCAAAAAACGAGAACAGTAACAAGGCTTGCCGCCAAGGCAATACCCTTAATATTAAAGACACATGCGTTCAATAGAATCGGTGTTTATCAATTGTGATACTGGCAAACTGTTCCAATATGTTACAGCGCGCGGGAAGCAGGAAAACATAAAGAGGTTAGTTCGGGTGTTATAAGGTGTTAAAGAATTAGCGTGACGATGCCGAGTTCGACGCGCTGTAAGTGGTTTAACATAAGCCTGTGGGTGGAGGGACAAACAGTTCTTTTAAGCAATAAAAGAAATTTCTGTCGTATTTTCCTGCGTAGCTGTAGCGGTTGAATATTATGATGATTCATTAGGCTAATAGAAAAGTCAGTCTACATTTATAAAAAGAATCCTGACAGCTTTACGTTGGACCATCTCTAAAGCGTTATTGTTAACTTTCTTATTGGGATCCCACACGATGCATGCATATTCTAGTTTCGGTCTAATGAGTGAAGTGTAAGCCAGTCATCTAGTACCAGAGGGAGCGTGCTTTAGTTTGTGCCTGAGGAGACACAGCTTCCTGAAAGACGAGTTACATACGTTAGAAATGTGGTTATTCCAGCTGAGGTCACTGGTTGATGTGATTCCAAGATATTTATATTGGCTGACTTTGGTCAGTGGTTCGGAGTCGAGGCTATAGATAAACGACATATTATTTAATTTTTTGTTATGGAGATGTAAACAGTTTTTTCCCTGTTCAATTTCATGCCCGACCGACTGCACCAGGAAAGAATGTTTTGAAGGTCATAGTTAAGCATTAATCGATCTTCGTGGCAAGTAACCTCGTTAAACAACACGCAATCATCAGCAAATAGTCTAACCTGAACAGGATGAGAAATTTTGCTAGTGATGTCGTTTATATAATTAAACATAGTAAAGGTCCTAGCACACTACCTTGAGGTACTCCAGAGGTTACTGAAAGTTCGTTAGAAGAGTAATTATCAGTTGAAACAAACTGCTTGCGATTGGACAGACAAGCCGCCACCCAGTGAATAATATAGGCTGGAAGGTCTATCGACTGTAGTTTTTCTATAAGTTTATCGTGAGGAACAAGGTCAAACGCTTTCGTAACGTCTAAAAATATTACGTCAACTTGGCTTGACTTGTCAAGAGCACTTGCAAAGTTGTGAATAATTGTGGTTAATTGTGTTACAGTGGAGAAACCCTTCCTGAAACCATGCTGATGAGGAGACAGTACGTTGTTGTCACTTAGGAATTTGGTTACTTCATTAGCTATAATATGTTCGATTAACTTGCAACATGATGAAGTTAGTGATATTGGACGATATTAGTTACTAGGGTTTTGTCACCTTCTTTCGGTATGGGAACGACACGTGCAGTTAGCCAGTCTGTAGGAAGATTAGCTGAAGATAACGAGGAACGGAAGACAACAACAAGAAAATGGGCTAGCGCTTCAGCATATCTGCTCAGAAAAGCGTTCGGTATGTTGTCTGGTCCTGGAGACGATTTATCCTTGAGGTTCAGCAACATCGACACTACAACCAGTTGTGAAACAATATCAGAGGTCGAGTAACATGACATGCGGTTAACGTTTATGCCATCATCGAAATTTGAGAAAACACTCTGAAAATAATCATTGAAGTGCTCCGCGATACGTTGTTTTTCGACGATGACATGGCTCTCGTGAACAATTTGGTCAATTGACTCTCGTGAACAATTGGTCAATTGGTTTTTCTGCTTAGAAAAGCCCAAGATTTTTGGGATGCCATTTGAATGATATTTGGCAATGTATGGTGAAAATACCAGCGCTTAACTTGCCCCACTTCTTGGTTTAGTTTATTTTAGATTTCGTGAACTGAAACACATGAGGAACATCGTCGTCTTAAGCGCTTAACTTTTCTTTTAAAGTGCAAGTTCTCTCTCCTTATCCAGGGAGTAGTTCTGGAAGTTTTTTTTTTAGTTTTATTAGGAATAAATTTGCTGAGGCAGTGAGTGACAATTCTTTAAATTTAGCTCAAAGCACAGTAGCATTGTTACTGTGAAAGTTATCAAGGCATTGTTCAAGATAATCGAAGGCACCTTCGTCTCTGGTACGACAAAAACCTTTAACAGTGGTTGTTTTACATTTCTTGGTGTTAAGCCCCCCGTTCCACAGAACAAGAAAAGTATACCAGACTATGATCAGAACTTCCAGGTTCAACCGAAACAAACAGAAACAAGGTCAAGTATGTTTGCTGACGTACCATAGATGCGCGTTGGCGGTCTTAAAACTTGTTGTAGATTGTGAGACAGAAAGATGTCATGCAAGTAACCTAAATGTGAATTAATCCCGGTGCAGAGGTACTTGTTCTCCTAATTAATATCCGGTAGGTTAAAGTCACCTACAAGTAGTACTTTAACGCTTGTGAATGGAACCATGTGTTCAAAAAGATCCCGAAAGAATCCTGGGGGCGAGTCAGGTGCTCGATAAACTGCAAGTAGCAAAAATAATTTATCCCAGCAAGTAGGCTTAATTTTAATAGATTCCAAGTTATCGGCCTGACATAACAGGGTAGCGGATATAGTTTCTCTAGTGCACCTGTCGCCGCGATATGCTCGATAATATGGAGGAAACACAACAGCATCTTCAATATTGTCATGCAATCATGTTTCCGTTATCATAACTACATGGGTATTGTAACCCATGATAGTTGCCTCAAGGCTTTCCGATTCATTAACGACACTGCAGGCGTTGATGTTTAAAATCCTCAGTTCTTTAGCACAATAGGCGCATAGTCCCAAAACTCACCTTAATGTCTTCTTGTTTGTCGGCTTTGGAAATCGCGCAACGGCAGCAGTTTTGTCGAGGCCTGTACCAATACCTTGCGCGCTAATTACGTGACCCAGGAAACGAAATTCTTGGAACCCAAACTGGCACTTTTCCGGTGGAATGGTTAGGCCAGCCGAGCGGATAACTTGGAGCACTAAACGCAGCCTCTGGACATGCTGGTCGAATGTTACGGAAAATACCACTGCGTCGTCTAGGTAAACTAAGCATGACTGCCATATGAGACCCGAGAGCACACTGTCAATCATGCTCTGGAATGTCGCCGGCGCACAGCAGGAACCGAATGGAAGCGCCTTTGAACTCATACAGGACGTCTGTGGTTACTACAAAAGCAGTTTTTCATGGTCTCTTTCATCTACTTCCATTTGCCAATACCCGTTCTTGAAATCTAATAAAGAGAAAAATTTTACATGTCGTAGCCGATTCAACGTGTCATCCGTGCGGGGCAGGGGTATACATCACACTTGGTCACACTGTTCAATTTCCGGTAATCAACGCAGAATCTCAATGTACTGTCCTTTTTTCTCGAAAGGACTACGGGCGACGCCCATGGGCTGTTTGACGGTTGAATAGCATCGTCCTCAAGGATCTCTTGCACCTGACTCTTACGATCCCTCGTTCAACCGGTGACACTCGGTACGGACGTTGGTATACTGGCCTGGTCGCTTCGTCTGTTATAATAAAGTGTTTAACAATCGGTGTGCGCCATACCTTTGACGAGGTCGAGAAACATTCTGCAAAGGTCCTCCATCACTTCTTCCTGCGCGGGTGATAGAAGGGTTGATCGCAACTGATGTTACGGCGTCATGCGTAGTTTGCACAGCAGGCCGCTTTGACGCTAAGCTGCATACATAGGTGACTGCAGTAGCGCTGTGCAGGAACGCGATTGCTGTGTTCTTTGCGACATGCTAAAATTCACTTCCGAAGTTCGTCAGCAATACATCAGCACACCCATCTCGTAGTTGAACAATTCCTCACGCTACGCAAATGCCTTTCTTCAACAGTAGCTCGACGTTGGCGTCCGCTATAGCTTCCGAGTCGTCGAATGCTTCGTTTCTTACGCGCACAATCATGCTGCCTGGTGGTGGCACGATTATGTCATCGTCGGTAACCCGCAAGGCAACGTGCCTTGGCTCCTCCGACTCTTGCGTGTCTATAGCCTGTTTTGTAGAGAATGACACACTAGGATTCTGCAGGTTGATTATGGCACCATTTGGTAGAAGAAAGTCAAATCCAATTATTACATCATTCGAACATTCTGGTAGTATGACCAAATCAGCGACGTTAGAAAAACCTCGAAATCCGATTCTTGTTGAACATCTACCCAGGGGTGTAATGAGGTGCCCACCAGCCCTACACATCTGGGATCCACTCCACGGCATCAAAGCTTTTTTCAGGTCCTTGGTGAGTGCATATCTTACGACGGAATAATCAGCACCTGTGTCAACTAATGCACTCAATTCACGACCGCCTATGGTAATGCACAAGTCATAGGAAATTCTCTGCTCACTTAACTTATTCATCCGTTTCTGTTTGTCACGGCTTCTCAGTGAGCTTGACGGATGATCTTGGCTTTTTTGAACGTCAGCGGCCTCGCCTCCACAGGTCGCTCGCCTCAGTTTTCCTGACATGGGCTCAGTGAACGACGCCTTGGCGAAATCGAGTATTGCCGCGGGTTCGGTGAGTGGTAGTGTGTATACGCTGGTGATTGTGACTAGAGATGGTATCTAGCAGCCGGGTCCTGTTGTCTGGTCAGGTAGTCCTGAATTTCTATGGGTCTTTCACCATTACGGGGATAAGGTGCATTTATCGTAAAACCGCGAGGACCTGCTCTGCGATATGGCCACATTCTGTAAAGGTGTCCACCTTTTGCGTAGTGGAAACAGACTGGCGTCCGGTCGGGTGCATTCCACACGTTGCTTTTCGTGGCCTCAGCTCTGCCAGAAGGAGTCCACTGTGCATAGTCTGCTGGCGGCTGCTGGGTGCCGGTCGGCTGGCATAACACATCAGCGTACGTTGGCCCGTGACGTATGACGTAGCGGTGGTGGTTGTTGAAGATGCACAGGCGGTGCCTCAAGTCCTGGCTGCAGAATGGCGTGCCGAACTTCATCCCGAATGACGGCGGCGAGAATCGAAACTGTTGGCGTGGCTTCCAGAAGCTGCAGCTTTCCAAGCTCCTCCTTTACGACTGATCGCACTAGTTCCCTTAGCACTTCGGTGTTATTGCCTGGGCCTGCTGACAGGAGTTCGGCTGGTGCGCTGTTGACACCGCGATTGTAGTGATGGGCACGCTGCTGCATTGGCTTGTCTACGGCCGTCGCTTAGGTGCGAAACTCAGCAACACTGTCTGGTGGGTTGCCGACGAGTCCTGCAAGCAGCTCCTGCTTAACGCCACGCATCAGATGGCGTAATTTTTTCTCTTCGGTCAAGTTTGGATCAGCGCGCTTGAAGAGGCGGATAATGCCCTCAATATACATGCGGACACTCTCGTTAGTGCGATGGCTTTGGGCTAGTAGAGCGTGCTCTGCCTTCTCTCGCTGATCGGTGCTGGCATGCGCTGCAAGCAACTGTCTCCGAAATTCTTCCCATGAAGATAGCGCCGCTTCATTATTCACGTACCAAGTCCTCGCTGACTCTTCTAACGCAAAGTACGCGTTGCGAAGCTTCCGTACTTCGTCCCAGCCGTTAAAATCTGCGACTCGCTCCAGGTGCTCTAACCAGTTTTCCACATCTCCGATCGTATCGCCGTAGAAGGACTCGGGCCTTCGTGATGAGTACACGATGAGCTGGGGTAATGCCGCCGGTCTGGTAATGGTTGCACCATCGCTGGTAAATGTTGCCTGCACTGCTGCAGCAACAGGAAGCGGTCAGAACTCGGGCGGGTCTCCTCGGATGCGGCGGCTTGTGCGCTGGTGTACTGGAGTCAGTTCTCTTGGTTCCAATCGCTGAGGGTCGGGGCTCCGCTCTCTTACGAACTGGGGACTTCCAAACATATCCAGCATCTCCACCAGAAATGTAGCACTCTTCAATAAAGCACACCTAAACAAACAGCTTTATTGTGGGCGAACTTGTGCCCGCAAACTCAATACTAAAGCATTCACACAATTTACTAGAGGAGTTAACAGGAGCCTATTCAACAGTAACCCGCGTGTCCACACCGAACACACTTTCACGCGCTCCGAAGGCCAGGAGACGCGCCGTGACTTCTCTTTGGATGGGGGACTCGGGCGCTGCAGTGTGCTCGTGCACGGAAGACACGCGCTGTATCGTCATGCGCGAGGTGTTGGTGGCGCTCTTGTAACGGCGATGCTATGACTAATGCTTAGGAACTACAGCCATTAGGCACTTGGAAGGCTACCTTACGAGAGTGCTCGTGGCTGGCATGTGGAGAGCTTTCTGCGGCAGTATGCGCATGGCGATGCTGTGGTAGCTTCTTGATCTGGCTTTCGTCATGGCATCGCATGAGCTAAAAGACTTGACTTGTCGCATCTGACACCGGTAAAGTTTAAAAATAATTTAGTCTTCGCAGATACACCTGGCTTAAACCGTCGTCTGACAGCACTGTCTACCAGCCGCCCTGTTCTGCTGGAATTTCCAGCTCGCTACTCTTTGACAAGAATGTTATAAAAATTGGCTCAAGCGCCTAAGGTAATCTCTTTCCTGCGGCCGAGGGGGCATGCCTGCCGCCATTATCAATACCTACGGCACTATCTTTGTGCCTGTGCCGACATCAGTCTTTATCACTTTCTAAATAACTCCTCTTACCCGCATTTTTGAAGGACACATTTCTTTTTTCTGTTCTTAAATCCGGCCCTATAACTAATGCCGCACACTATCGGTCGATTTCTCTTCTCTCTGCAATTTCCAAGCTTTTCGAATTAGCTATTAAGAGTGTATTGTTGTTAAGTGTAAAAAATGTTATTGTTGCTGCCCAAATTTCTTGTTTCACTGTTCGTAGTGTATATACTTCACTATGCCTACCACAGCGGAACTGGCGAAAAAAAAATTGCATCTCTTGAAGCAGTGCTGAACGAGAAGTTGGACACACTCATCGATGATTTAGTGTCACGAATTAACATCAAGCTACAGAATGTAGGAGTAGGTGAGCACGCTTCCCTCTGAGAAAGTGTTCAGTTCATGAACAAGGAACTAGACACGATAAAACTAAAACAGGAAGAACTCGTAACCTCAAACAAGGCGCTCTTGTCGCGTAACGAAGCACTCGAAAGAAAAGTGGCTGATTTAGAGCAATATTCGAGAATGAATAATGTGGAAATTAAGGGAATCCCTACATCGCAGGGTGAAGACTGCGGAGTCATCCTAAAGCGAATTGGCGATGCTATCGAGTACCCTCTCTTACCCGCTGATATCGACACGGCTCACCGTGTGGCCTCTAAATCAAATGAGAAGAGCATCATTGCTCGCTTCTGCTCACGCGATAAGAAAAACGAGTTCATCAGGAAGGCAAGAAGAGCTAGGCTTCGCACTGACCACATTGGTTTCACAGGTGGCACTAGCACGCCTGTCTATGTAAATGACCACTTGACCATTGATAACACGAAGATGTTCTCGAAGGCGCTGGCACTCAAAAAAAGAAAATAAGTGGAAATACTTATGGACAGAAAACTGCCAGATAAAAGCCCGCAAAACTGATGATAGCAGAGTCTATCGCATTTTCACTGAGGCCGACCTTCGAATCTTCACGTAATTCACTGTAAATATTTTTTTCCCTTTTTTCCATGGCCTTGCTCTACCCTGTTGACGTAAAATCTTGTGTTACCGCAAAAAAACGATCACTCATTCACTTCAATGCTCGTAGCCTTCGAAAGAACATAGATGGAATTAATAACTTCATTGCCTCACTTCACCATGTCTTCACTTTTATCTGCATATCGGAGACTTGGCTTTCTGATTCCGACAACAACATGAGCGGTTTTCCATCTTATCAACCGGAGTATTGTCATCGTCAATCTAACAGTCATGGTGGCGCCGCCATTTTTGTTTCACAAGCTGTCACCTACGCTCGCAGATTTGATCTGGCAGTTAACGTGAATCATTGTGAGTCTGTGTGGATAGAAGTCGAACAGTCATTCCTTAATAACAATAAGAACTTGATCCTTGGTTGCATTTATCGCTCACCGTCATCTTCGCTTAACGATTTCTTGCTTTCTTTTGATGCAGTATTGTCCAAGTTAGCTTTTGAAAATAAGGATATGGTGATTGTAGGTGATATTAATATTAACTTACTTGACACTGAAGCTACCTCGTACACAACTTACACAGATTGTTTTGCTGGATTCAGTTTTGAATCACTCATTGACTGCCCGACTAGGGTAGCCTCTCGTGGGTGCAGTACGCTTATTGATCACGTGTTATCTAACATATCACCACCGCCTTGCTCCGAGGTTATTAATACTGACATAACCGATCATTTTCCTGTTTTTCTTACATTTAACAATGAAATACATGAGAACGATAATAGCTACTTTACTTCCGTATTTAGTGCAGATACCTTTATTGAAGCCATCAGTAAAACTGATTGGTCGCCAATTAATTCTATGTCTGATCCCGAAGAAGCACTAAACAAATTCTGCACTTCATTTTTATTGGCCGTTTCAACTAACACACGCACTGTTAAATGTGGGAAAAAGTATAAATATCCGTGCAACCCATGGATGACGGACGGTCTTCTGGAAAGTTTAAGAAAGAAGGAAAACATGTACAAGAAAACTAAACGTCAGCCCTTTAATACTAGACTAGCTAGACGCTATAGTAGGTACTGTAAATTACTGAATGTTTTACTTAAACAGGCAAAAAAAAAGTACTATGAAAATAAATTTGATCAGAATAAGGACAACCCCAAAAAGCAATGGCAGTTATTGAACTCTTTTCTAAACAAATCGTCTGTTGATGCCTCTATAACCAAAATAAATTACAATGGTGTCACTCTTTCTGAGCCCAACGAAATTGCTAACGCGTTTTCGGACTACTTTTCTTCTGTTTACACTAATAACAACGTACATGCGCAGTTTCATAATACTTTGAGCCGTACGACACAATCATTCTTCTTGTTACCAGCTACACCAAATGAAGTGTGCTCCACGATTGCTAACCTTAAAAATACAGGGCCTGGCTTAGACAATATTTGTGTCAGGCATTTAAAACTGGTTGCGCATTTAGTTTGCGACACGCTCTGTAATATTATCAACTTTATGTTCAAAGAAGGTGCATTCCCTTCATTTTTAAAAAATGGCAAGATTATTCCTGCTTTTAAAAAAGGCGACAAACATACAGTTAATAATTACCGACCAATTGCAATTCTTTCCTGCCTTAGTAAACTCATTGAGAAATTATTTGTTAAACGTCTTAATAACTACTTAACAAAGTTTAAATTGCTAAAGAACAATCAATTTGGTTTCCGCCCAGGAAGTTCCACGAATCTAGCTGTTCTATCTCTAACTGACTACATAAAAAAATGTATTGACTCGGGAAACTTAGTCGGATCTGTATTTTTAGACTTCAGTAAAGCTTATGACACGGTTAACCATCAAGCCCTGTTTAATAAACTTGACTCTTATGGTATAACCGGTCCTGCGCTAACATTCTTAAAAAATTATTTACGTGACCGGCCATACACAGTACATGCAGCAAATACTTTCTCAGTAACAAAATGTATTAACCAAGGTGTACCACAGGGATCAGTTCTGGGCCCTTTGCTTTTCCTTTTATATATTAATGATCTTCCGGATTCTCTTAACTCCACCAACTGCGTTCATTGCATTTCATACGCAGATGACAACCATAGCTTAATCTGACAAATCTGTTACTACTCTTACTTCTAAGTTAAATATTGCATTAAGTAACATTATAAAATGGTGTAGCAACAATTACTTAGTTCTTAATCCTTTAAAAACTAAATTTATGTTATTCAAAAGTGCTCAAAGGGCCTTAACTTCTATTCCTGAAGTAAAGCTTGGAAGTCACTCAATTCCCGTTAGTACCGATGTCACTTTTCTTGGCATACATCATGACCCTAACCTTACATTTCGCTCTCACTTCCAACATCTCAAGCACAAGACTGCGTTTGGTATACGTGCATTAATTAAAGCTCGCCCTTTTTTTTTCTCATGAGGCTCTGCTAGCGTTGTATTATGCGTTCATTCATAGTCACATTAATTACGGCATTGTTTCATGGGGCAACACGTACGCTTGTCACTTATCATCAATTCAACATATCCAAAATCAGTCAATACGCATTATCACTTCCAGCTCCATGCAATCCGATGCCTCTTTGCTACTTCGCGCGTATAATATCTTGTCTATTAATAATTTGTTCCAGTTTAACATACTCGTCTTACTCCACAAGTTGCTTCATAATAACCTTATGTATCCGTTCATTGCAACTGACATTTTGCAGAATAAAAATATGACCAGATTTGCGGCTAACAACAATTTCTTGTTACCCATGGTTCATACCAATTACGGCAAAAAAACATCTTTCTTCGCTGCAATTTCTCTTTGGAATGAATTACCATCAACCATAAAATCCTGTACTTCTCTTGCAATTTTTAAAAATCACCTTAAGCATCATTTACTGCGATAACTTAACTACGATCTAGCGGTGTACCTCTGACGTTTATCTCACATGTCATTTGTTGTATTTCATTCATGCTTTTTTCCGACTTTCTGTTATAACGTGCTTTTTCGTGTTTGATTGTAAATGACATGTCTAATGATGTATTTGATCTGTAGATGTTGTTTATATTACGCTAATTTGCTCACTATTGATATCACCATCAATGTTGTTATTATTAACCGAGGGTCCCACTACAGTTCTTTCACTTTGGGACCCTCGTCTGTATAATTCTCATGTAATTACTTCTTTTTTTTTTGGAACGAATAAATCTGAATCTGAATCATGTCAGCACGGAGTTCTTTTTGACCGCTCAACGACAACCAACCCGGTCTTCACGCAATGGGGTCAAGCTGATACTGGGTACAACGACCTCAGCGAATCCTTTGACGTAGGCTATCATCCCCTACTGCTCGAGAAGCTTGAGCGCTACAGTATTGAAGCTGATATTGTAGTTCTACTACACAGCTATCTCCTCGATAGGGGCTGCTTCGCGAGCGTCACCAATTAATCTTCTCTTGTCTATACGGGATCTACGGGCGTGCCTCAAGATTCCATATTAGGTCGGCTTCTCCTACAAATTTTCATCAGTGCCGTCTCCGCGGCAATCTAGAAGTCTGCATTTCTTTTTTTTTTTACGCTGACGACATCAAAACAATCAAGGAGATACGGTATTGAGCACTGTCGCGCTCATCAGACCGATCTATCATCATTTTCTGAATGATGCCAATTAAACGGGCTCGCTCTAAATTCATATGAAACCTGACTTACGTCAAATTCGATTAAACCCTATAATATCATATTGTCGCATTTTGTTGATCGTACAGTGTTGACCAGCACTGTTGAAATAAGCGACGTCGTTGTGCTTGTTGTGCTACTTTAAGCTGCTCCGCCCACTCTAAATGAGTAGCAACAGGAGGTCTGCGCGCGTTCGTTTCCATCTGCAGACTTACAAGAGATTTGCGTACCCCACGTCCCTTCCTAAAGTTATTTATATCCATCTATCTCCCATACTTGAGTAGATCTCAGTGGTGTGAAATGGCACGAGCAATTCAATTAGCATGTTAATCGAGCCTGTACACAAAATTTTCACCCTTATATAAATAAACATCGTAATCATACCAACGCTGTTTTTGTACAAAATTCCTGATGTGATTATTACATGCACGGATTTATTAGATTTTGTTTCACTGTGGGTTCCGCACACGACTACCAGGGAACATAGAACCTTCCACGGCCTCTTTAAGCAGACGCTCCCCTCTCAACAGAAGGCCGAATCATTACAACTGTCATTTTCTCCACCTTGATATTTCTCAAAACGCGTTGTCATCTTTCTGTTCCAAGCTTCGCACTGTCTCATAAGCCTTGTTTATACCTGTACTCCTCTCCCATCTCCTCATAATTGCATTCTACTTCCCCATATGTACTCTGTCTTTCAATTGTATGTTATTGCTTGATTGTTGCTACTTAGGCACCTGTTAATGTGTTAACATTGTTATGGTACTCGTCATGCTTCTCGGGAGTTATATAGGCTAGTGTCTGCGTCTGTATCTATATACGTGAGCTTGTATCCAACCGTTTTCCCACCTTCCCGTGTCGCTGGTTAGCACGTGGTCGAATGGACAGCATATCGGGCTGTTGTGCTGAGGTTTCAGGTTTTGGAACCAACTAACAGACCGATTTGGGTCACTGAGTATGTGGCAATGTGTGCAGACGTGCCGCTCATTAACGAGCATCTTTCACGCCGACATGCGTCACTGTAGATGCGGGACTCGATAGATACCACTGTTCGAAGAAACTCTTTGACGCCGGCTTAGAGCACTGAGTATGTGCCACTCGGTCTGCGCTGGTCTTCAATGAACCTTTTTTTATGATAACTTGGGTCACTGGGTATATTCTAGTTGGTGTGGGCCGCTCTACAATGAACGCCTTTAACGCCTACTTGAGCAACCAGGTAACTGCCACTGGGAATGGGACGCTGTGCAATGACGAAAAAGGTCCCTTGAATTTCTTCGATGCGTGGCAGAATGAAACCCACGTCAGAAGAGTCCCTTAAGGACAGCAACTCAACGCTTCAGCAGGTTGCGCCACAAATACACTGTGCATGTGCCACTTTACAGTGAATATCTTTCACTGCAACGCTTTAGCAAGCTGCGCCTTGAATGCACTGATTATGTGCTGCTCGTCAATGAACAACCCGCCAACTTGGGTCACTGAGTACGTTCCACTAGGCGTGCAGCATGCGAGGGAAGAATTGTCAGCGTTCGCTGGCACCAGCGCGCCACTCTTCTGGTCTCGGAGGCCACGCGCGGACTTCTCGGCAGCACCGCCAGGTGGCACAGAGTGCACAGAAAAAATAGCGTGCCTCGATGTCAGCGCCGCCTCCTGCGATTCAGGGTGGCGACACCCTTTGAACAGGTCCGCGCCGCACCTCCGCTATATTGTGTCGGAGCTGCCGAAGCGGCCGTACATGTGCGTGCATAGACAGTGCGGCGCGGTTGTATTGCGTGGTGTTCGTAATTTTTACGGTACTGCGAACGTGTTCGTCAAGTTGACTTTTCAAAGGTTCGTGCCAATTTTATCGCCAAGAATACCTCCTCATGCACGTTTGCTTAGCACCTTTGCACACATAAAATGGGCACAGCAAATGACACCTATGTTTTAGGTTTCCCTGCAACACAGAACGCTAGAGAAAATCGGCACGTACCTTGTTCGTCTATGCCATGATGCTTAAATTTGTGTCTTCGTGTCAAACGGTATTCAGGAAATATTTTTAAGTATCAGGCATTTGCCATCTAAGTTATGCGAAGACACGACCACAAGCCTACTCAAACCCAACGCGCTATCTCCAACAATCGCAAGCACTGAGCATCGAAATGTTAGAAATTTTTTCTTGGAGATTTTCGCCTTGTTGTGGCTCAGCCTTTCTACTTGCATTGATTCTACCGGCCAGGTGTAAGGAGGGTGGAATAAAGAAGTAAAACCGCCGCAAGTGTAAGTGTGGACTGATATGTTTTCATGTTCTTACGAAGCATCTAACGAGTTCTGTTTGGTCAATGCTATGAAGTTTATTTGCTTGTCATCCTGTGGCTCCAGGCTGGTTAGCGGGTTAGAGAGCTTCCTTGAACCACATCTCAGTTATTTCCAGGCCGTCTTCCTGTGGTTTAACTCAAGTGACAGCTACATATTATGGCATTAAACATTCCCTTTCGTTTGGTGAGATGTGCCAATATACTGCTCTTTCTCACCTTGCTGTGCCGATCAATAGGTTAACGCATAACAGAACGTAGGTCCAATTGTTTTTCAGCAACATATTTAGGCGCTGCACTTAGAAACGTAGGAAATACTATACTACAGAAAGGAAATATTCACGAGCTGAACGCATGGGATTATGCTTTAGGATAGATGTCTGCAACGATGGTGTTCATTTCTCAATGTTTAAAGTTCGTAAATTGCGCCTTCCTTTTGCTGTGCACTTATTAAGAATTATAAATTCTGCGTTGTTACGTGCCGAAACCACGATCTGGTTATTAGGCGTAATGGGGCACTTCGAAATGATCTTGATCACCTGGGGTTCCTTAATGTGCACCTAAATCTAATTAAGCCAGCGTTTTAGCATTTTGCCCCCTTGAAATTAATCAGCCGCGGCTGTGATCGACACAGCGACCTCGAGCTGCTTTTTGACACTCACACTGTGTGTCTCTGCTAATGTAAGACTGTTTTCTGCTGCGTACTCTTTGAAATTCTTATATCGCGTACAATTCGTATCTAGATACGAGCAGTTCCTCCAGTTATTGGTAACACTGGCGAGTTTATTTAGCTCGTTTCGTCCTATAGCTTTCAACGGCATTATGCAGGTATACTTTTAAGGCCAAAAGCTACGTCCGCCTTCTTGAAGGACGACCTCTAAATCCTTAAGTACACGCGGCATGCGTCAACACTGCTTTCGAAACAAATTTGTGAACGCAAGTGAATGTGCGGCAAAAAGACTACTTATCTACTGGCTCGAAACTTATGCTAGTTCCACGTCTACATTCAAGCTGGCATGCAAATATTGCAGTGCATTTCAGCGCACAACCTTAGAAAATCACATGTTTTTACACTGTCAGCGTGCGCAGAGGCTAAATTCACGCTGTCCGTCGTAGCGCATCTTTACGTGTTCCAACACAATGGGACGGCAAACCCGGACGTGTCACAACCCTGTACGAAGAAGTGCGGTGTTGAATCACCCTAACAAAAAGGGCGAGAGAGGACCCCAGTCGCTGCATTACTCGTTTCTCGGTGGTTGCACGGACCGGCACGCCATGCATTACGAAGGCCGTGTGCAAGCTACGGGCCGGCTCCGCTAGATGGCGCCAAATGTTCTTAGGAAAGTCGCCTCGCATTGGGCGCTCACGGGAAGACTACAAATGAAGCTGTGCAGAGTGATATGGGCTGGACTTGTTTTGAAGTGAGGGTAGCTCGCAGTAAAATTGAGTGTGAAGAACGGCTGAGGAATATGGAATAAAGTAAATGGGCTGGGAGAGTGTTCAGGTATCTGTACAGGAAAAACATTGATTCACAGTGGAGTAAAAGAACTAAGAAGCTTACCAGCAAGTATGCGGCCTGTAGGGTAGGCAACACAGCAACAAAGAAGGTCAAGCGGAAAGTCAGAGAGGCTGAAATAATCTCATGAGTGGCGGCAATGGAAAATAAACCTGCCATGAGTAACTACTTAAGAGGAAAAAACGAAATCAGGAAAAAACCATTTATGTCAACTCAAAGGGAAGCTCATTACTTTTCGAAGCGAGAGCGGGATGCCTTAGAACACGCCCCTATAAAGCAAGATATAAGAAGGAAGAAGAAGCATGTGCTTGCTGCGACAAAGCTAGGGAAACTATCGAGCATGTTTTATTAGAATGTGAAGCCGTCAACCCAGCGGTCGATTTAGGCACCAGTGGCCTCCTTGAAACCCTTGGGTTCAGTGGGAGCAGTGGCAAAGTAAATATCCGCAATAGGCATTAGTAAGAGGCCATTGGAGGATTGGTGGAAGAAAAGTAGGAAAACGACATAAGACGGAGACGTACAAAAGCACACTTCGAAATAGGGGCTCAGAAAATTTGGGTGTGGTAGTTCATAGTGTTTTTTGATTATTTAACCTAGGTAGGACGTTAGGCAGTATAATAGCAAGAGCTTGGTGGCGCGACCCACCGCCCGTTCCAAAAGGGACGCTCATAACATCCATCCATACAAAGTGCTAAAAAGAAGTCCCACTGCAGTACAAGCCTCAAAAATAACTCGTTCCGGTGGTGCCAGTACACTGTGTCGATATATTGATTCAATGCTAAACGCATTATTATGGACAGTGATCGTGAGATGCATTCTGCGCAACTGCTTTTCTTTTTTGAAGATTAATTTTGTAGTTGTTTTCAGTAGTAGTTGTCTCCCATGCTAGAACCATAATTTAAATCAGGCAGAAAAAGAGAGGTATAGAGGAAGCTTCAATGCATTACAAAGACAATATAGGTTCCCATCAATGATACCTGTACTTTTAGATAACTTACATATTACTAGAGTGATAGGTAGTCATCCAAGCCTAAGCAACTGTTACGAGATGGGAGGATGACAATTTTTTTCCCTTTTATGAACTTTTCTCCACTTGCGGACTTCCGCAGAACAGATTTTTCAGAATGAACTAAATGTGCAAGAGAATTTATTTTTGCCTGAAACGCTGCGTTGAAGAGCTCTGGCCTGTGATGTCTCGAACCGAAGTCCCTAATGACCAGGACTTCGAGAAGAATCGTCGTGCTGGTGATCGTCGATCTGGAATTTCGGCAATATGAAGGATACTTCACGACAAACCACTCATAGCTCTCCTTAGGGTTGTCAAAGCCAAACAGTTTTCGTGAAACTGAAGTGGAACTTTTGGACCATTGCCACAGGCGAGCTTCACAACCGACTACCACCTCCAAAAGCATAGTGCGCTTATTCAACGAAAGATATTGCTAATACTTCAGGTAGGTGCCACAGACCGAAAGTAATCAATGAAAGAACTTGCTACTTCAGTACCCTTGATTCCTCAGTCATGTCTCCGAGAATTTACGTAATCGTTTCAGGCAACTGCCCAATAAAAACATGCTTCTGTACTAATTGCAAAAAAGCTGCTATTGAGCTGCTTCTTTGTGATCTATGTAATATTGGAATATTCATGTACTGTACTAATTGTAGAAGTGCTGCTTTTGACCCACCCTGCAGTAGTACAAAAATAGTAAATGAAAAAGTATTTGCTGGTTTAGTACCACTCATTCCGCAGTCACTTCTCCCAGAATTTACGTAATTGTTTCAGGCGACTGGGCAATAAAAACATGTATCATCTTCCGGGCATCTCCTTAGTGTCCAGTAATACAAGAACCGATTTGTGTATTATTGTTGATTGGCTCCACAAAGTTACTTTGTACCTTTGTTCCTGTACTTCTTGAACTTCCTATATCGGTACCTCATTTTTATGAATTTGGCATAAATCTTATCTAATTTCATCGTAAGTTTCAGCATTTCACTAGTTACACACGACTGACAAGCTTCTTAGCAATGCATTTCAGCAACGCCAATGCATATCCCTAGTAGATTTTGAGGGCAAGTATCTCGAAAGAGGTGCTAGTTTCAATTTCTAGCACTTCGCCGACATCCCGACCACTTATCTTCAATTTCGGAATTGTAACATGTGCTCTAAAATTATGACTAAAAAGCTAATTAATAAAGCTCCCCCATTAGCTACCCTGAGGTTACGATTTCTCGTATTAGCCATGCCCTCTTGTTTGGGCGCTCCATGCGGACAGGCTGCATTGCCCTATTCTGCTCTGTGCGAGTTGCGGAAAATCTGAACTAAAATCAAATGTGAATGACGAGGACATCTGCAGTCACGACCAAAATGTAAGGGCCACAAATGCAATAAAGAATACGTGCCTGTTCGACAAATGCAATCCACTGAGACAATTCCAGAGGGCCACAGCTGGGGCATAAATAAATTTTAACTTAGCGTTGATGCCGTGATCCCTGCACTTTTCCTCGATAGCGCACCTACTTTTGCTTCGGTGCTACAGGACCACCGTAAAAACGTTTGTGACCACTGTGCAGCTTAGAACTTTCCACGCCGTGACTCTTCAAATCACCTGTGCTTGAATGCGAAAGCCTTCATTGCTACACCCCCCCACTTTGTCATGGCTAGCTGGGTGTCTGTCTGCCTTCGCAACGATTACCGCGTAAAAGAGCACGAAAATTTGGTTCCCTGCGAGAAATCAAACTAGGATCTGCAGCATGGTGAGCGAGTATATAGCCAGCAGTAAATTTCCACTCATTCCAAACCTTTCTCTCCTTCTTTTTTTTTCTTTTTTTTTGGGGGGGGGGGGGATATGAAGTTTTCAAGAATTTAACCTTGCTTTATTGTTGAATCTACAACTTCAGAAAACAGTTAATTCTGTGCATTTCGTTGTAGGATTCATAAGCTATGTTATCGCAGCGCAATTTTAATTGGGCCGCAGTGGTGCGTCGAGAAGGACTGCTGAATGCCTACGAACGCAGACGCCTGGCTAGAACGAAGCCGCATCCGACACAAAAATGCCTTCGATATAGCCAATGTTTGTTCTAAGCATCCTATTCGTTACATGCTGATATATGCGAAAAATATGTGTGCTACTTTGTTGTATTCGATAAACCCTTATATCCGTGCTCACTACATTGAGGTTTGACTTACACTCCGAAAAGCTCTAAATCAGGCAGGTGACATAAAAATTTGGTGAATCCCGCGCATATGCAAGG
Organism: Dermacentor variabilis; assembly: GCF_050947875.1. Classification (NCBI taxonomy): domain Eukaryota; kingdom Metazoa; phylum Arthropoda; class Arachnida; order Ixodida; family Ixodidae; genus Dermacentor; species Dermacentor variabilis. The sequence goes on along the minus strand of NC_134574.1, from coordinate 72,166,762 downwards.
CATCTGCCATAAGCGTAGCTTTGTTGTTTATTGAAAGATCTTCAGCTTTTCCTTCTTCACTCCTCTGTGGTTCCTCGCTCGTGCACAATGTCGTCCAATTTCATTTTTTTTCGCTCTTTCCCTCCTTCTTTGTTTCTTTGCTTGTTTGTTTGTCTGCCCGTCTGTCTGTCTGTTTGCTTGTCTGTTTGCTTGTCTGTTTCTTTGTTTCTTTGTCCTCCGTTTGGGGGCTCATATCAACTATGGAAGACTGACCAAGATTTCGATGGGATTAGAAGAAGGCGCTTAGTAATTTCAAGAAAGCAACTGAAACAACTGGCGATGAATCAAAAGGATAAAAGAACATCAATATTTACAAATTTTACGGACAGGATGCCATTCGAATCTGAACCTGGCAACGTTTAACGCTAGAACGTTATCTAGTGAGGCGAGTCTAGCAGCGCTATTGGAGGAATTAGATGGCAGTAAGTGGGATATAATAGGGCTCAGTGAAGTTAGGAGGACAACTGAAGCATATACAGTGCTAAAAAGCGGGCACGTCCTGTGCTACCGGGGCTAAGCGGAGAGGCGAGAACTAGGAGTCGGATTCCTGATTAATAAGGATATAGCTGGTAACAGACAGGAATTCTATAGCATTAACGAGAGGGTGGCAGGTCTTGTTGTGAAACTTAATAACTGGTACAAATTCAAGGCCGTACAGGTCTACGCCCCTACATCCAATCATGGTGACCAGGAAGTTGAAAGCTTCTATGAAGACGTAGAATCGGCGATGGGTAAAGTGAAAACAAAATACACTTTACTGATGGGCGACTTCAATGCCAAGGTAGGCAAGCAGCAGGCTGGAGACAAGTCAGTGGGGGAATATGGCATAGGCTCTAGGAATAGCAGAGGAGAGTTATTAGTAGACATTGCAGAACAGAATAATATGTGGATAATTAATACCTTCTACCGCAAGCGGGATAGCCGGAAGTGGACTGTGGAGGAGCCCGGATGGCGCGACTAGAAATGAAATTGACCTTATACTTTGCGCTGACCCTGGCATCATACAAGATGTGGACGTGCTCGGCAAGCTGCGCTGTAGTGACCATAAGATGGTAAGAACTGGAGTTAGCCTAGACTTGAGAAGGGAACGGAAGAAACTGTTACATAAGAAGCCGATCAACGAGTTATCGGTAAGAGGAAAAATAGAGGAATTCCAGATCAAGCTACAGAACAGGTATTCGGCCTTAACTCAGGAAGAGGACCTTAGTGTCGAAGATATGAACGACAATCTTATGAGGATCATAAAAGAGCGCACAATGGAAGTCGGTGGTAACTCCGTTAGACAGGATACCAGTAAGCTCGCAGGAGACGAAAGATCTGATCAAGAAACGCCAATGTATGAAAGCCTCTAACCCTACAGCTAGAATAGAACTGGCAGAACTTTCGAAGTTAATCAACAAACGTAAGACAGCTGATATAAGGAAGTATAATATGGATAGAATTGAACATGCTCTCAGGAACGGAGGAAGCCTAAAATCAGTGAAGAAGAAACTAGGAATTGGCAAGAATCAGATGTATGCATTAAGAGACAGAGCCGCCAATATCATTACTAATATGGATGAGATAGTTCAAGTGGCTGAGGAGTTCTATATAGATTTATACAGTACCAGATGCACCCACGACGATAATGGAAGAGAGAATAGTCTGGAGGAATTCGAAGTCCCACAGGTAATGCCGGAAGAAGTAAAGAAAGCCTTGGGAGCTATGCGAAGGGGGAAGGCAGCTGGGGAGGATCAGGTAACAGCAGATTTGTTGAAGGATGGTGGGCAGATTGTTCTAGAAAAACTGGCCACCCTGTATACGCAATGCCTCATGACTTCGAACGTACCGGAATATTGGGAGAACGCTGACGTAATCCTAATCCATGAGAAATGGGACGCCAAAGAATTGAAAAATTATAGACCGATCAGCTTACTGACCGTTACCTACAAAGTATTTACTAAGGTAATAGCAAATATAATCAGGAACACCTTACAGAGAGAGAGAACAGGGATAGGAAAGGCAGGGAGGTCAACCAGAACAGCATCCGGTTTGCTACCCTACACTGGGTGTGGAGGAAAGGTGAACAGAAAGAGGAAGAAAGTGAGATGGTAAGCACTGAGTACGTGCAGGAGGGATACCATACACAAGGACACTATAAACGGCCTCTCAAACCGGTGCACTTCAAGTACTGCACTAGTGCACGAATCGCTTTTAGAGCCAGTGATGGGTGTGGCGACGGTCCGAGTATCTGACTCGGTGAACGGTCTCGAGTCCAGTCGGTGTAAAGTTGCCCGCAGAGAGAGGCGTTGGACATCGTAGCGATGGTAGGTACCCAATAGGTGCTCGATGGTTTCCTCGCACCCACAGAAGTCGCACATCGGGCTCTCGGCCATTCCCATACGGTAGGAGTATGCGTTCATGAACGCCAATCCCAGTCACAAGCGGCACAGCAAGGTTGTTTCGCCGCGGGAAAGGCTAGATGGTAGTTGTAGCCGTAGCGTGAGTCCAGTTTGCGTAATCTGCAATTGAAGACACTTGAAATCAAGAGATCTTGTGACTTCTTGCGTGTAAGTAGGCGAAGTTCCCTGGCAGCGTCCGACATCGCCAAAGGTGTTGGATGCGTCTTGGTATCTTCGTGGGCACACAGGGCAGCCTTGTGGGCTAGGTTGTTGCCGACGATGCCAACCAAAGGACCAGGCAGGATTCCGTAAAGGCTACTCAACAATAGACCATATTCACATTATCAATCAGGGGATAGAGAAATGTGCGGAATATAACCAACCCTTATATTTAGCTTTCATTGATTACCAGAAAGCGCTTGATTCAGTCGAGACCTCAGCAGTCATGGAGGCCTTACGGAATCAGGGTGTATATGAGCCGTATGTAAAAATACTGAAATATATCTATAGCACCTCCACAGCCACCGTAGTCCTCCACAAACAAAGCAACAAAATCCCAATAAAGAAAGGCGTCAGGCAGGGAGATTCGACCTCTCCAATGCTATTCACAGCGTGTTTACAGGAGGTATTCAGATACTTGGATTGGGAAGAATTGGGGATAACAGTTAATGGAGAATACCTTAGTAACTTGCGATTCGCTGATGATATTGCCTTGCTTAGTAACTCAGGGGACCAACTGCAATGCATGCTCATTGACCTGGGCAGGCAAGGCAGAAGGGTTGGTCTAAAAATTACTCTGCAGAAAACTAAAGTAATGTTTAACAGTCTCGGAAGAGAACAGCAGTTTACGATAGGTAGCGAGGCACTGGAAGTGGTAAGGGAATACATCTACTTAGGACAGGTACTGAGATGAGACTGAAATAATCAGAAGAATAAGAATGGGCTGGGGTGCGTTTGGCAGGCATTCTCAGGTCATGAACAGCAGTTTGCCATTATCCCTCAAGAGAAAAGTGTATAACAGGTGTGTCTTACCAGTACTCACGTACGGGGCAGAAACCTGAAGGCTTACGAAAAGGGTTCTGCTTAAATTGAGGACGACGCAACGAGCTATGGAAAGAAGAATGATAGGTGTAACTTAAGGGATAAGAAAAGAGCAGATTGGGTGAGGGAACAAACGCGAGTTAATGACATCTTACTTGAAATCAAGAAAAAGAAATGGGCATGGGCAGGACATGTAATGAGGAGGGAAGATAACCGATGGTGATTAAGGGTTACGGACTGAATTCCAAGGGAAGGGAAGCGTAGCAGGGGCGGCAGAAAGTTAGGTTGGCGGATGAGATTAAGAAGTTTGCAGGGACAACATGGCCACAATTAATGCATGACCGGGGTAGTTGGAGAAGTATGGGAGAGGCCTTTGCCCTGCAGTGGGCGTAACTAGGCTGACGATGATGATGATATGAAAAGAATGTTCATTGAGCCTAATGAAACAAATAAAGACAACAATGTGTGTGAACAAAAATGACCGTATGATATTAGGTAAGCAAGTACCAATCAGGCTGTCGTACGAAGTGATTGCACATGCCCAAACACAAGCAATAACGGTACACAAAGAAACAAAGACGCCTTTACAAACAGATGCGGCTTAACAGTCTCTTTACCTTGTATTTCGTTTCTTTTTTTTTCGGAAGCTGATGGAGGGTAACTTATTAAAGTAAGCTGGAACATAATGAGCGCGTGCTTTAGAGCCGCACCTTGTGGTACAACATGGCCTCCGAGAGCGGTCCTTTGGCCTTAAAGTGCGGGAAGAAACGTACAGAACTGGGAATTCACTAGGCCAGAAGTGATTTGAAACTATCGTTTGCATCAAAAGAGCATTGAAATTCGGCATCTAAGGTATTTTGAAATGGTCTGCGTCAGCATTCAAACTCAGATCATAAGATATAGTCTTTAAGAGGGAGTGCAGCATAGAATTTATTCTGTTGTGCCAGCGAACAGCTCAGTACCCGTGAATTGTTATTCCATATCGCGGCCGACCGTAGGTTAAATCGTGTATATCTATTCCTTGACGATAAGGGCATGCAATCCCTTCTATTTTACAGCAGACATATGATACGGCGCGAAGCTTTTTGCAAAAGTAAGCAAGGTGGGTGTTCCAAGAGAAGTCGCTGTCAAGATATAAACCCAGACACCTTACGCCAGATGAATACTGCAATGGTCTACAAGAAGAAGATTAATAGTCTCAACTGTGCTAAACAAGAGGATAGTCAAGGGCTACCTTCCTCAAACGAATATAGAAGTAAATTAATTGTGTCTTAGATGCACTTATATCAATTCAATTTATATCAAGTCCGAAACCAGTCCATAGCGTTTGAGGCAGCAGACTGTAAAGCAGTAATCGCATCATAGCAGACGTTGACAGAAGTTAAAATCGCCCGGCCATCGGCGTATTGATAAACGAAGGAAACGGGTACCGTGTTATGGAGGCCATATAGAAAAATATTAAATAATAATGGAGTGAGTCTAGATCCCTGCGCCACTCTAGCATTGTTAACCGCTAATGCGCTACAAACTTGCCCAACTGAGACGAGCTGACGCCTATACCGAAGGAATTTTGCCAACAGCGATCAGAAAGCACCCCGAAAACCCGACAAGGCAAACTTATTTAACAGACCTTGATGAACACTGCCGAAAGCCTCGCCCCGGTCAAGAAGCGCACATGAAAGTTTATTATTATCGAAAGCTAAACCCAAGTGACCAGAGAAATCTTCCAGAAGGGTTTGAATGCTTTTCCCCTGCCGGAAGCCATACTGAGGAGGGAAAACGCTGTTCGGTTCTAGGAAGCTTGTCATCACTAACAATAAACGTCTTTTTCTTTTTTTTATATATTTGAGCAATAGAAGGGATAATTGAAATCGGACAGTAATTTTCAGTCTTGTTTCCAGCACCGCTTTATGAAGAGGGATTTTTACTGCTGTTTTCCATTTTACGGGAATTCGGTTCATTGAAATTATGCGACTGAGTAGTGCTAGCGGCAACTCTCGGATGCGTTCATACGTTCTACGCAAGTCATTCATGGAAATACCGCGTGCTCCAGGAGATTTGTTGCATTTTAAATTGGAAATAGTAGGTACGTCCTACAGCTATTCCTGAGAAATTGAGGGGAGATGTGCTGATTCACTAATGCCGTGAGGCAAAGTGCACACACCTACCTGTAAGTTTGCGTTGCTAATTACACTAAAGAAGTGGCTGTTAAACTCATCAGCAATATTCTGTCTGCCGCTGGATCAACTGGAAGGAAAATAATTCATTATATTAGCTCGCGTATTGGCGCCTCTAAAGCTGTTGATGAGTGGCCATGTTTTCTTACTACAGTTACTAGCAGCTTTAAGTTTGTCTCGAAAATGAGTTCGCTTCGCGAAGCGTATCATGGCACTAACCTTATTTCTCAACTGCTTAAATTTGACTCGTAGGTCTGAAGAATTCAGGCCACGCTTGCATTGGGCCCAAAGTAAGTCTTTCTTTCTTTCATTGCAGTGAATATGTCAGACGGCATCCACTTGCTGTCCAAGTGACGTTATTTGATACATATTGTTTGATACATACTTTCGTTTCAGCTCTCGATCACTTCTACGAACTTGTCATATAGCTCAGCAGGAGACACTATCGCTAAAAAAAAGATTTGCAGTCATAATTAGCCACCAGCCTATCAAATATTTTCGGATCAGGCACTGAAATCAGTTTTTTTTTTTTAGAACCTGTGATTGCTGTCGCAGTATGTGTACAAGTCATTGAGCCGCAAACGAAGTAATGGTCAGCAAGTGTAATTGCTACTATGGCGAATTTTACGGCTAGATTCTGAGCCCGAATGATAACGTGATCAATGCAGGACACGACGAGCTTACCGGCAAATAATTGCTCATCATTCCCTTCATAAATGCAACATTCCAAGCCACGTTTGAAAACTCTACCGTGATAATCTACGGCCAAGCCTAAATTGCGACTCAAAACGGCAATATTAATGTCCCTTATCATGCACATGTGCCCTTCAAGCGATAAGAACGACAATGTAGAAGCAAGTTCAGATAAGAAAATCCGCGCACTGAAACGGGGGGGGGGGGGCGGAGGTAAACCGATTACAGAATCATCGCAGGTGTGCTCGAGCGCAGTGAGATCACCTCAGCTTGGGAAAAGTAAAAGAATGTTAATTGTGGATCTGTCCATCTGTTAAAAAAATTGCACTGCCTCCTCCTTTTCTGGTTGGACGCCTGTGCGAAAAAGCTAGGTAACCTGTAAATTAATACCGTGGAACGCTCTCGGAAGAAATGTTAATTCCTGTAAGTACAAAAGTTTCGACCGTTAGGCCAGATGATGACGTGACGGCACAAAACTGATTCCAGTTTTTCCGAAGGCTGTGAACGTCCACATGCGCAACATTAGAACTGCTAGTGGAGGCATCAGAAAAAAAATTCAGAGCCATTCCAGTTTGTGAAGGTCGATGACCCGCGGAGCTGTATATATGGTGAAACATATGTTGACAATAAATAGTTTGCTCGAAAATAAGGCGCATACCACAATGAATTTCGTTTTTCTTGCGATTTTAATTGTTGCTTTGTTAAATAGCATACTCAATGCTGCTGATTTTTATTTCTAATCTTTTGTTTACTTGTTTGGATTTATTACTTGGTCGATCAAGGTGACTATCGCTTTACGATCGCTATGATATACGGCCAGTGACTCTGTGGTGACACTGGAAAGGTTATTGGCCAATGTGGAGGTCTATACACGACCAATGACGCGTCGTGGGCACGCTGATTTTTGCGTCACATCGAATGCCGAAACTTTCACATAGAAACGTCCCGAGCCTATTTCCGTCTGGCTGAGACACGTCTATGTTTGAAATCACCGACAATTAAGATGGGAGGGGAGTCGTCAGGGGTGATCCAACCACAAGGTCCATATACGCTTGGCTTTTGCGGCACGATATTCGTCCGTATTACGTGCCGCCCTGCCACTGCCGCGCACAATCCCGCTACTGTTCACGACCGTATTCTTCGTAGGCGCGCTGTCGCGCAGCCCTCACCGCACGCGGCCTGCCCTTTGCTCGGGTGGAAGGGAACTGAGATAAAGTTGCCTGGTTTGCCTATAGAGCCCGTGGCGTCAAAACCGCAATACACACTAAACAGTGTCTATTCCGGTTTTACCTTCTTTCTTGCGATATTTTTTATCTCAATAGGTCTTGACAGTTCTCGGGAGTAAACGCAGGTGGGGCATACCTGGCGATACGTTTTTGCCTTATGCTTTAGCTCTTTCATCTCAGAAGAGGCCGCCATCTTTTTTTGCCTACGCACACAAACCATCAGAACCTAACGTATAACAGCTCCGCTGTAAAAACTGTTTGCATCCGCAAAGTCGCTGTGCTTGATCATTTCTAAGTCAACCATGTCTAGGCAATCTAATCCAAGTTTGACAATTTTTCAACTCGGGAGAAAGGTGCTCGTTCAGATTTCCTTGCCAGAAACTTCCTGTTTTTCGTCCACACGAAGCTATAACCGTGCACCTTCCTTTTCTTTGGATGGGGCCAGTGGAAGAGCTCCCGGTTCATCCGCGTCAGGCTTTCGTTAATGAACAGTGGAGGAAACTTCTCCGGCCAAGCAAGATGCGGGAGACCTTTCCAAGCGCGAAATCATTTCTCTTTCACTAAAGCACTGCGCACGCGCACAAAAGTAGGCGGGCTAGAGCTAGATTTATCCTTGGTGGGCCCACCAAGCGGTGTATCTTGCAGATTTCATCTTCCTGGAAGTTCGTTAGGCCCGCAGTCGTCCAGCTAACTCGTATGTGATCTTACCGCACGCGATCTCCGATTACCCCAGGTTGGTGCAGAACAGCGGTAATTGGAGATCGCAGGGAGAGGCCTTCGTCCTGCAGTGGGCATAAAATTTGCTGATAATCATACCATATGTGAGCATTGCACGTGAGTGTAAACAAGGGACAACCTGTAATGTGCCCATATAAAAGTAAGCAGGCGCACGCGCGAGTAACAAAAGTGTGATTATACTGCGAAGTTTGGCAGGATATATACGCTATGAATCTGTTTAGAGTTTGGCCCAAGCCCGTCGTGGTTGCCTAGTGGCTATGGTGTAGCGCTGCCACAGCACCAAGTCGCTGGATCAAATCCTGGTGATGGCGTCCGCATATCGACGGGCGCGAAATGCAGAAACACTCGTGCACTTAGACTTAGGTGCACGTTAAAGAATCCCAGTTGGTAAAAATTAATCCTGAGTCTCCCACTACAGCGTGCCTCATAATCAGGTCTTGGTCTTGGCACGTTATAATGGATAATTTAATTTAGTTTTGCCCAACGGTTCCACTCAAGCGTAATAACAAAATAGCCAATTTCGCTCATCACGCAGTGATCGCACGACCAGCCTGCATATTGACTAAACGCATCGAAGAAATTTCAAAACCATTATTCTGCACCAAAATTTAAATTTTCTTCAGCGCTTCGGCATCAATCTGGGCTACTGTAGGCACAGACAGCTGTAACGCATCTGTCTAACTGCCGATAAAATTAATCCGTGAGCGCAAATGCGGGCCTATACAACAAGCAGCAAATTGTTTACAGTTGTTGCTCGAAGTTGAGAGCTAATTATCTTCATAGCAACTGCAAGAAATCCCGGCTTACCTCTTCTGTTTCGAAGAAAAAATCAGCCCGTTTGCTCCTGCTTGCGTCAGTGAAACACGGAGCTCCTCTTGTGATCTCTTCCCAACAGAAAAAGAATAGTTTAGGAAATCGGGCGAGCACGTGAACACACAGTCAGAGAAGCAAAAGAGCCGGCGATATGGCAAAGTGGTGGCAGTATACGTTCTAGCGTGTAGATAACGCCGCCAGCCCACGCGGTGAGGCGAGCAGCGAACGCGGCAGAAACTGCCGAAGTCGCCGACGGAGCGATAACCTCTAAAACGACACCTGTTGACGCAGCAAACGAATCGACCAAGTGCAAGCGTGGCCTTCGAGATCGCACCGGCGCGCCATGGTGATCTCGCAGACCACGGTGCAAAAAATGATGCGCGAACATGAAGAATTAAGAGAGACATAATTTTAGTTGTACATCCCCAGGGATGAAAAACATCCGTATGTCCCACAAGCCCTGTATCCATAATCGTATATGATAAAATATGTGAGATCTCACAAAAAAACCCTTACGGTCTCATATAAATTCACATGATCACACCGGAATATGGTACGTAGCGTATGGGTATATTTTAAGGAATTTAATTTGTACAGATTTCATTTCCTGGTTATTCGCAGAAGTAGTAGATGGTTGTCCAGGAGACTTGCGTAAAGGCTTTCATATCCGGACGTAGCGACTCTTCTCATGCAGAGGGGCGACTTCATTACTTGAACTATTCTCCGAAGGCGTAAAATGTAAATTATATTAATTTATGCTGCCTTAAGGTTAAATAACTCACTTGTTTTTTTTTTTTTGCAACTTCATTTTTGTAACCACTCGCGCAATATTGCATGCAGCAACATTGGGCAACATTCTTCTCCTCCTTCATGTCCGATGGGTATAAAGGAGGAAAAACTTTTATTCAGGAGGATGAATAAGTTAAATATGTGACATGCCCCTGCAAGGTAATTCATGACAAAGGCAGGCTCCCGGCGATAGCGCCGAAGTAGATGCGTTGTGTTTTCCAGGATGGCCTTACTCAAGATCACAGGGACTGAAATACGTCAAGGTGTATATACATATATATATATATATATATATATAGCCAGACGCGAGAATGCACGGCGAAGGACTGTGTGGGCTGATCGCGGTGGCGGCGATCTTTTTGGCTGCTTTAGGTGTCCGACGTGAATGAGGGAGCCAGTTTATTGCACTCGTCAGCATAGAGAGAAACTTCGGAAGGAGGGATGAATTCAGAGGCGCCACGGTGATACGGCAATACGGTGTTGAGGGTAGAGGATGGTTCACGTCGATAAAGAAGAAAAAATGGTGAAAAGCCTGTGGTAGCCTGAGTGGTGGTGGTGAGTGGAGTGCTTCGTCCCAATTGGAATCATCAGACGCAACTTACATTGTGAGCATGTCACCAAGGGTGTGGTTGAACCATTGCGTTGGACCGTTAGTCTGTGAGTGACACACCCGTAGTGGTGCGGTGAATAGTGCGGCAAGCGGCGAGTAGCTCATTAATAACGCCAGACAAGAAGACACGGCCTCGGTCGCTGAGCAGTTATCGTGGTGCGCCGTGCCGCAAGATGAAAGCGGCGACATCGCGAGAAGCAGCCGAAGCGACTGCAGAAGTTGCGGCGTATCTTGTTAGACGGTCTACTGCGACAATTGTCCAACGACTTCCGTTGGCAGAGCATGGAATGCGCCCACAAAGGTAAATGCCCACTCGGTCAAAAGGACATGTACGAGACGGTAAAGGTTGCAATGTACCTATCGTATGAGGACACGTTTTGCGTGACTGACAGGCTGCACATAGCCGAATGTATTTTCGGACATAAAAATACACGCCGCGCACTGCTGCCGGAGGTGCTCGTAGGTTTTCAGGACGCCAGCATGAGCTTTTTGTGGGTCCGCGAGCAAATACGTGCATATGTCGGAATGCAAATGACGAGGGATGAATAGCAGCCATTTGCAACTATCTGGCTGACTGCGTCGGCGGTAAAAGTCATCCCCTAGCGCGAAATGGATGGCTTGACGACGAAGGGCTCGAGGGTATGTAGCCGTTGAAGAACTGGCAAGAATGTCAATGAGAGATGCAATCAACTGATATTTTCTCTGTTCAGACGGCATATCAGTAACAGTAAGCGTAGCAACCGGGCAGTCCCTGGGTCAGGGTAGCTCTTCGTCGAATCGCATGGGTGATCGGGGCAGCGCGTCTGCGTCAGAATATTGACGCTGGAAGCAATTGATGGCGCGAATGTCAAATTCTTGGAGTCGAAGAGCCCAACGCCCAAGATGCCCCAATGGTCCTTTAGTGAGGCAAGCCAGCACAGCGTGTGGTGGTCTGCCCCAACGTCCAAGGGATAGTCATCCAAGTAAGGCCGATATTTGCTTAAAGTCGGCCAAACTGTAGCCAAGCACTCTTTTTATGTGACAGAATAATTGGTTTCTGCCTTTGTGAGGGCATGACTCCCATAAGCAGCAAGGACGCCTCCAAGATCAATGCCTCTGGCGTCCGTTTGAACTTCGGTCGGAGCACTCAGGTCGTAGGGACATAGAAAGGGTCGTGAGGTAAGCAGACGACGCAAGCTGGTGAAGGCTTGGTCGCATGCCGGGATCCAATCACGAAGGTCACCGGGGCCCGCCAGGAGCTTCGTCAGGGGTGCGATGATGCAGGTGAAATTGCGCACAAAGCGGCGAAAATAAGAGCAGATGCCGACAAGAGTTCGAAGCTCTTTCACTGTAGTAGGCCGCTGAAATTCTGCGACCACACGAAGCTTGTCAGGGTAGAGAAGGACGCCGTCTTCGGAAACGACGTGGCCAAGTATGGTCAGCTGGCGAGCTTTGAAGCGGCAATTTTTCAACTTGAAAGCCGGCGGTGGAAAGGCAAGTAAAAACTTTGCATAGACGAGTGAGGAGAGGGTTGAAATCAGGGGAGAAAATGACCACATCGTCTAAATAGCAAAAACACGTCTTCCATTTGAGGCCTCTCAAAGTATTGTCCATCATCCTTTCGAATGCCACAGCTGCATTGCATAGGCCGAATGGCATCTCCGTAAATTCGTACAGGCCGTCAGGCGTAATTAACGCTGTCTTCTAGTGGTCAGACTTATCCATCGGAACTTGCCTATAGCCCGATCGCAAGTCCAAAGAAGAAAATAATTCGGCAGCATGTAGACAATCCGCCGAGTCATCTATGCGTCTTTTTGTGTAATCTTCTTGAGGCGACCATAATCCACACAGAAAAGAATCCACCCATCTTTATTCTTAACTAGTACTACGGGAGTTGACCAAGGACTGCAGGATGGTCTAATAAGACCACGTTCAAGTATGTCCTCAACTTCTTCGGCGATGACACGACGCTCGGTGGATGACACGCTGTACGGATGCTGGCGTAAAGGTGGGTGATGTCCCATATCAATGTGGCGAGAAAGGCTACTTGTACGGCACAATGACGCTTGATTCAAGTCAAAAGACGCGGGAAAATCATTTAGAAGTGTTAATAGCTGCTCACGTTGTGTCGGACCGAGGTCATCGGCAATTCATCGACAAAAAACATCCGATGATATCCGGTCAGATGGCACGTGGAGGGTCAGTGCCGTTACCTTAGCAGTAGCCACGTCGTCAGCAGCAGCAGGGAAATGTACAATAACGTCAACGTCCACAGTCTGGATGGTGCCAATATTATCGTCGTAGTGCAAAGGCCGAGCGTATAAATTTAGTTCAGAAACCAGTATTTCTGCAGGTAAATTCGAATTTGCCATTCACCAGGCACGTTCGGCTGCCAGATCACTCTTCTGAACACGTGAGCGTCGTGCTCTTGCAGTCTGGTTTACAACACACCCGTGCACGCGAGCACCATATAATGTTTTTTTCATCCATAAATTTGGAAGTTACGCTAAAGGAATTAATAAGAGTCCGGGGCGGTTCACGTGCGTCCTGGATATGCAGTGAGAGTGGGAAGCGTTAATCATCATCATCTTCTTCTTCTTCTTTTTCTTCTTCTTCTTCAGTCTGTTTTATGTCCACTGTAGGCGAAGGTCTCTCCCTGCGATCTCCAATTACCCCTGTCCTGCGCCAACCGATTCCAACTAGCGCCCGCGAATTTCTTAATTTTATTGCTCCACCTTGTCTTCTGCCGTCCTCGACTGCGTTTCCCTTCTCTTGGTACCCATTCTGTAACCTTAATGGTCCAACGGTTATCTGACCTGACCTGCCCAGCTCCATTTTTTTTATCTTATTGCCAATTAGAATATCGGCTATACCTGCTTGCTCTGAGATCCAAACCGCTCTCTTTCTATCTCTTAACGTTATGCCTAGCAATCTTCGCTCCGTCACTCTCTGCGTGGTCCTTAACTTGTTCTCAAACTTCTTTGTCAGTCTCCAAGTCTCTACCCCATATGTCAGCACTGGTAAAATGCACTGATTGTACGCCTTCCTTTTCAACGATAATGGTAAACTTCCAATCAGGAGCTGACAATGTCTGCCGTATGCGATCCAACCCATTCTTATTTTTCTATGAATTTCCTTCTCTTGATCAGGGTTCACTGTGATTAATTGACCTAGGTAAACGTACTCCTTCACAGACTGTAGAGGCTGACTGGCGATCTTAAAATCTTGTTCCCTTGCCCGGCTATTAATCATTATATTTGTCTTCTGCGTATTAATCTTCAACCCCACTCTCACACTCTCTCTGTTAACATCCTCAATCATTTGCTGTAATTCGTCTGCATTGTTGCTGAATAGAACAAAGTCATCGGCAAACCGAAGGTTGCTGAGATATTCGCCGTCGATCATTCCCACTTTAATAGCTTGAATACTTCTTCCAAGCACGCAATCAATAGCATTGGAGAGATTGTGTCTTCCTGCCTGACACCTTTATTTATAGGCATCTTCCTGCTTTCCTTGTGTATAATTAAGGTAGTTGTGCAACCTCTGTAGATATTTTCCAAGGTATTTACGTAAGTGGCCTCTACTCCTTGATTATGTAATACCTCTATGACTGCTGGTATCTCTACTGAATCAAATGCCTTTTCGCAATCTATGAAAGCTATATAAAGAGGCTTATTGCCCTCTCCGGATTTCTCGATAACCTGAATGATGACATGGGTGTGATCCATTGTAGAGTATCCCTTCCTGAAGCCAGCCTGTTTCCTTGGCTGACTACAGTCTATTGTTGCCCTTATTCTATTGTAAATTATTTTGGTAAATATTTTATATAATACTGGGAGTAAGCCAATGGGATTCTAATTTTTCAAACCTTTACCGTCTGCTTTTTTTGTGGATTAGTTTTATGTTTGCATTCTTCCAGTTTTCTGGGACCCTTGCAGTCGATTGACACTTCGTATAAAAAGCCACCAGTTTTCCGAGCTATATGTCTTCTCTGTCTTTGGTTAAATCGACTGTTATTCCATATTCTCTTGACACTCTTCCTTGTTTCATGTCTTGCAAGGCCCTTCTGACCTCATCGCTAGTTATAGGAGTTTCTTTATCCTGTTCATTATTGTTTCTAATTGAGGTATCCTGACTCCTATGGGTGCTGTACAGATAAGTATAGAATTCTTCCGCTGCTTTTACTGTATCTTCGAGATTGCTCATGATATTAGACTGCTCATCTTTTATGCATACATCTTGGTTTGTCCAATGTCAAGTTTCCATGTCACTAATTTCATGCTGCGTCCACTCTTTACGGCTTCTTCAGTCTTTCTTGCGTTATAGTTTCGAATATCACTTATTTTCGCCTTGTTGATCAGTTTTAACAGTTCCGCGTATTTTATCTTATCTCTTGAGTTGGACATTTTCATTCTTTGTTGTTTCTTTATCAGGTCCTTAGTTACTTCAGAGAGCTTATACCTACTGGTTGCTTTGGTGCCTTGCCTCCCCCTTCAATTGCTGTCTCTGAAGCCCAGCATAGTTACGGTTTCATTCATCACCTCCATGTCCTCTTCATCCCTCTGTTCTAAGGCTGCATATTTGTTTGCAAGTACCAGCGTGAATTTGTCTGATTTTACCCTTACTGCCTCTAGGTTGACTTGCTTCTTCTTGACCAATTTTACTCCTTCTCTCTTCAAAGTTAGGCGAACCCTACCTCTTGCTAACCTATGATCACTCCACCTTTACCCTACCTGACACTTCTACATCCTGCACTGCTATGGGATCAGCAGAAAGTATGAAATCAATTTCATTTATTGTTTCATCATTAGGGCTTTTCCAGGCCCACTTTCTATTGGTACGCTTCCTCGAAAATGTGTCCATTATTCGAAGCTTATTCCTTTCTGCGAATTCTACGAGCATCTCTCCTCTAGCGTTCTTAGAATCGACACCGTAGTTCCCAATTGCTTGTTTACCAGCCTGCTTTCTCCCCACTTTTGCACTGAAGTCACCCATTACTACAGTATACTGAGTTTGCACTTTTCTCGTCGCTAATTCAACATCGTCATAAAACTGATCTACTGCCTCATCAGCCTAGGCTTGTACTGCCTTTCATCTATACCTCTTATTAAGTTTGATTACGACTACAGCTATCCTCTCATTAATTCGGTAGAATTCGTCAATGTTGCTCGCTATGTCCTTATGGATTAGAAACCCTACCCCGTATTGCTTCTTATCTGATAAGACCTCTATAGCAGAGGACACGTCCGCTATTGAGCAATGTATAAGCCACACCAGTTCTTCTAATCTCATTAAGGCGGATTATATCCCAAACAATGTCTGATAGTTCCTCAAAGAGTACTGCTAAGCTAGCCTCACTTGACAGAGATCGGGAATTAAAGGTTGACAGGGCCAGTTTCCATTGGCGGCCTGTCCGGACCCAGAGATTCTTAGCACCCTCTGCTGCGTTACAGGTCTAACCGCCGCCATGGTCAGGTGCTTCGCAGCTGCTGGGGACTTAAGGCTATGGGTTAATTGTAGGAATCATTCGGGAGGTAGTGGCCGAATACTGCGCCAGGGAGGCCAATCCCTGTTCTGGTGAGGGAGTGTCTTTGTTGAAGGAGGAGGAAGTAAACTTTATTGCCCTAGAAAGAGCAATTCAGCGGTCGGGCCGGATGTCTTGATCTTCTATTGGTTGATGAAGATCTCCGGCCTGCATGGTTGGCGCCCCTATTCCAGGGCACCACTGAGCGTGGCTGCTCGTCGGGCATGATCCACCAGTCTCCGTTGGAGGCTAGGGTCGCCGCTGGAGAGCACGCTCTCCCACTGCTCCGCACTCGGATTTTCTATTTTGTGGAATGCCTTATTCGTATTAAGGCATTCCACAAAATAGAAAATCCGAGTGCGGAGCAGTGGGAGCTTAGTGGGCCTTCCTAATTTAGTTGTACCTGAATTAGTATGGCCCCACTAGCTCTCAGCATCTTTTGCTGGTATCAGGCGTGACTACAAACCTGGGAAGCCCAGGGTGCATCGATGTAGCGCGCCGCCGTACAGGGTGGTGACACCTTTTGGCTTGCGCTGTTTCGCTCCGCGGTCGCCATATTGGGGCGAGTCGCTTGCTGCGTCACTTCCTTCCAGCGTTGGTGAAGCAGCATTGTTGGGGAGTTTGCGAAGCTGCTGTGTTGTGCGCCAGCTGCTGGGTGACTGAAGTGTGTTCAGTCGCAAACACAAGCATGTCAGGGTGTTGCGTACCGCTTTGCACCGGCTCGACAACGAAAGGCACGCACTGTTTTCCCTTTCCACAGGATAAGGAACGGAGAAAACTATGGGAGGCGAAAGTGAGGCGTAAAGACTGGAATGCGAATGATAACTCGGAGATGTGCGAGGCAAGCCATAACACCTATGCGGTTTCTTATAAGAGTATTGCACCTGTCTGGTTTTAGGTACCAGCATTGTGTAGTTAGAATAATGCCGCGAAGCTTGCTTTTGTTTGTTGGATCCTTCTTAAAGCGGCCGGCACGCCACATTATCGGTTTTTCTGTGACGCGAGATGCGACCAGATTTATCTCGACTGATCCGAGCATGCGCGACTATGTCGGGTTCGAGAATACTGTCGTTGTCTTTAGCATCTTATCTCGAAGTTTCCTTGCCGGCTTTAAATTGAGCTCGGCCGAGAGTGGCGGTCATCCTGTTCATCGATTACAGCCGAGCACGTGTGCTGCTTTCGCCGCCGCGAAGTTGTGAAGTTCTTAGTAGGCGCAAGTCAGCCTAATAACGTGTTTCTTTTAGGAGCCTCTTGGTGCATCCTTCACGACCGGACTACCGTCATGAGTACATGACAATAAGCCTGCGTTTTTTGAGACCTTCATACACCTGAATTTGCTGGCGCAAGCGCATGCTAAACGACAATATCGGGCGACGCTCCATTGGCCTCCGTATCTACGCTCGCCCCAATATGGCGGTCACGAAGGCACTGTCTCCACCCTGTAACGGCGGCGCGCTACATCGACGCACCCTAGGGAAGCACGAATACATGTTTTCTACTCTGAAACGGAGATGCTGGCCACAGCGTGCTGCTCCCTTCGCGTGCACCTCAACGGGGCGAGCGGAAAACTAATAAATCCAGTTTCTTCCACCCTGTCACTCAAGTAGCCTTTCTGAGTAACGTATTGCTTCTTCTTGGAATGCGCACGAGTAGACGTGGTGTCAGTTGTCCATTAAACATTAGAAAACTGCACCACACGGAGGGTCCTTAACTCGGCTCTCTAAAACTGAGCCCAAGGACGTACTTCCTTTGCCAAACCCGCGTGTATATTCTTTTTAGAAGTTTTTCAGCACCTCAGCTGGACCACGACGTTGCCGGAACGGGCCGTGCCTTGTATATGTGCATTGTGGCACTGTGCTACTTTGCACAAGGGGGCCCCTTCTCTATCGTTCCCCCCCCCCACCGTCACCTTATTCAACTTGCCCTCTCACCCGCTACAACGGCGGCACGCGCGCTGCTGCTGCGCAGCGACCGTTTTCTCTCTCCTGGCCTCGTGTCAATGGGAGCCTAGCTCAAGAACTTTTCTTTATATATATATATATATATATATATATATATATATATATATATATATATATATATATAGATTCCTTCGCGACTGATTAAGGGTCTGGGTAATGGCAGAGATTACGGCATCCGCATGATTTGGAAACAGCGCCATAGCCTCTGGAGAACGCTGAGATTAGAGGAGGAGCCTCCTTGTAACGGATCTAATGCTGGAATTCTAAAGTTGGTTCCTCATTGCAGTACACAGGTTCTATCCGTTACTCCGAAGACGCAGGCACATAAAACGAATCAATCTTTCCGCTCTGCTTCATCAGCGGGAGGTCAAACCTTGACGCAATTACCGCTCACAAAAAAAGTGCATGAACGCGACAAAACATTTCGCTCATAATCACACGGCGGCTGGACAAACTACCAAACATTTCAGTTTTGATTTGTTATTATGATGATAATGTGGGCATCCCCTTTGAAACCAGGTGGTGCTACATGCGACATGCCACATTCATTTAACCTTTTTAGTGTACCTAAAGTCTTATTCGCTTTTGTAACCGAAGATACCTGGATTATTCAAAATGGAATGTTCGAATCAATGTCATGTCTTTTATGGAGGATAGAAAGAAAGTACAGAAGAGAGCATTGCGTCATGCCGCCCACCTTTGCAAACCAACTCTCCGTGAAGCCACCTCCCCCCCCCCCCCCGTTCTCCCTCCAAAAGCCGGCCCAGCGCATGATCCTGCTCTCGGTGGACTCGGCCCAGGAGGTTGGTTCCCGGGAAGTTTTTATCGACGCACCCACATGTCTAGATGCTTTAACAATCGCTCTGGGCCAATTTTATCACCATATGATCGCCAATTTTAGCCCACCTTTGTCGTTCCGTCAACGTAATTCTTTCTTCGTCACTTTCTCGGCGTCAAACTATCGTAGTCATGCCGCCATGTTCGTTAGATAACTTAAGAAGCAAGCGCCATAGCCAAATGGCATGACACCGGAGCAACTGAAGTCTCAGAATTACCACTACCGACTTCAAATCAACATGAATTCAGAAATGCGGTGGCTCGCTACATTGATCGAATGCTAATCGAATTACCATCAACAGCCATCGAGACATAAGTAAGGGCGTAATTTTTTGCCTGCCGCTGCCTACTGGGCTAATGCAGTACGGACAACTTAGTTTCCTTGTCCCTCTTCTCCACTGTGAGCACATATTTTCCCTATACAGGGGCCTAAATAGCGTGTACAGCCTTTCATATATTATCCTTCAAATTCATTGTCGCCTTTAGAAGCAGGTTTTGCTTACAGCCTCACACACTTCGAAGGGCGTCAAGCCAATATAACTGCACTCCTTCATTGGGGTTTCTCCGTGTGCGCACAGTGCTAGGCTTATGATAGCCCTCTGATTTATCTCCACTACCAACGGCACTTGAATAAATACATTACCTGAGTTCGCAAACATAAATCCTGAGACAATTGCTCATGTCCGTACGTATCTTGTTACTTGATCTTAATTAATGCGAGATCATTACTTGAGTTGTGAACCCGTCATCATCATAGAGCCGTGGCAGAGAAACGGCACACAAATTACGTCATCTTCATCTAACTCAAAGGTTGCAGTAACGTTTCGCTTCGTGAACGCAAGTTACGAGAAAGCGTATAAACGCAGAGAACAAGCACAGCGAGCACGATGGCGTCCACGTTCAAATGTAAAGGTGCGAACGCGGTCGCCGATGCTATATTTGATCTAGACGGTGCAACGCCTGGTCCGCCACAGGGGAAGCGCATATTGCTACACATGCAAAGAAGAGAAGCCGCGCACACGCGCAGCGAGCACCGCGGCGTTGAAGCACAAACGGAAAGAACGCGAGCGTGGCGATTCTCTTGTGCACTTCCAGGCGCCTTCTCCCTCCGGCGCTCGCTTCCCTGGCGATTTCAAACATACTCTCAACGATTTCCCAGAAGGGACATGCACGCTTGCACGTAAAAACTATACGGAGCGCATCTTGGCGTATACAGTCGGCATCCGTGCGCGGCACTCGAGGCGCTGGCACCTCGCAAGGGTTACGCACCAGGTGGGCTGGTGTCACGGAATGACCGAAAAGCTTACCTCATTGCCTCGGGTAAACGGCTGCCTTGCCGACGCCCGGCGGCTTCCCCATGCACGGTCTCACCGGGTCGTGTGTTTCTATATAAGCCTGTTATTTACGCCCAAGCCCAGTGCTCGACCGCTGTGCCGCCATGCGCCGCCCGCACGTACCACCTTTCTAGGTACTTTTTCGCCGAAGCGCCACGGCACGCGCCCTATATAACCTTCTAGGTATTTGGTTTTGCCTTCCTGGCTGTGCCTGGGCGCGCAGTCTGCTCGGGCCAGCCAGCATTCGCAGAGTTTAGGCGGAGCAGGTAAGTTTTAATTTTAAATGCGTGTGCATTTGTATGCTTACCCAACGGGAATACCGTACCCTTCGTCCGTCCCGTAATAAGACGACCGCTTTTGGTATAGCGCCCGCAGCAGCAAGCGAATTTGCCGTTGCGCTGCCTCCGGCTTCAACGCCAACAAAGTGGTGAAAACACAGTGCTGACTGGGCTATCGGCAAACGCCTCACTCAGCCACTTTCGCAGATCGCTTTCAAGTTACGGGCGCGCGCGCCTCTTCAACACGTGCAGCGGCTGCAGCGGGACATCATCATCCCCCCAACGTGTTCGACAATGTGTTCGACAACAAGCCACGCGCAGTGCACGGAGTGGGGTGCGCGTCGACATACTACTCCGATTACAAGGCCATGCTACTGCCAATCAACTTGGACCCCGCAGACTCATTTCTTCAGGCACCCGTCGAACGACGACTACGACACCCCCCTAGAGTGTGAGGTGGAGGTCGCCTACGAACCAGATGGAGAAATGTGATGTAAACACCATGGTGCCGCTCGGAAAGGTACCGCCATCGCTTGGCAAAGGGGTGTCATCGAGCTAAAAAGTGGTATTATCGAGTAAAATCCCTCATCTCAATATGTGTGAATCACAACTGTAATGAGAACTCGGCAAATAAAACTGAGCTCAGAGATCCCAATATGGCCGGTTTGTCATCTCGCGTTGTTGCGACCTCGTGAGCAGCAACATTGCACTCTGAAACGTAACGCAGCAGCAATAAACACAGCAACATTTTGCAGTAACACTAAACTCAGCAGCATACCTCAGCGACAAGTAATGCTCTCACATTTACAACCTTTACTTTTGTTCCGAGCGAGGGTATTCGCGGCTCTTCTACGGCGCAACCACTAAGCCGCATTTCTTTCCCCATGCGTGGGTGTTTCCACCATCCTCTCTTCGCGGAGCTGACCCGCGTCCTTCACATGCGGTAATTGCCCGATACATCAGCGTGTGAAATCATCTTGCACTTTGATGTACTCTCATAGACAGACCACACAACGACAGCAACACCAATTCCATATACATCATATTGACTCCAATTGCTCCTGCTCCTCAATTGGCGTGGGATTAGTCGCTCTTGACTCCAATGCTCGTGCGCCGTCTTCCCTATCTCCTTCATCTTCTAACGAGTTGTCTGCCCCAATCTCGGTGTTAGTCGCCTGGCGGTCATTGCACGATGCTATGTCAAATGCGCACTGCACGGCGTAAGCGTTACGGTTAGAGCACAGTCACCTGATCTTGCTCTCTCATCGGAGAATACTGTTCTGGTCCAAATTCCTGTGCTTTAAAGCTTATACCCCAAATCATATTCCTCCAGATCATTCAGAAGCTCTCGCCGGCAGTGACGAAGGCATTCCTAATCTTCTGGAGTGAGTAATACTGCCGCACTGGTAGTTAACTGATCAGTTACTGCGCAAACCGATGGCACACGCGTAGAACTCCCTGACGAGGATGGAAGACCGATAGGCGCATACATCAGGTGTGCAGTAACGTCTTCTCCAAAAGCACCAGTTAGCTTTATTCTGCCTCTGCTCTCACCCAAAATCTCAGCCGATACATTACGGCTAGAGCATATTCACCTGCTTTTGCTCTTTCATCGAAGAATACCGTTCCTGTCCAAATTCCCGTGCTATTAAAGCCTATACCCCAATCATATACCTTCAGATCATTCAGTAGCTTTTGCCGGGACTGACGAAGGGATTCCTAATCTTCTGGAGTGAGTAATACTGCCGCACTGGTAGTTAACTGATCAGTTACAGCGCAAAGCAATGGCACCACGCGTAGCACTCCCTGACGAGCATGGAAGACCAAGAGGCGGATACATCAAGTGTGCGGTAGGATCTTGTCGAAAAGTACTAGTTAGCTTTATTCAGCCTCTGCTCTGACTCAAAATCTCAGCTGATACCTCTTTCGCTCGTGTCACCGTGATATCTGCATTGGGTCAATGTGCGCGCCGCACCGGTGTCTCTCCCACTAGAATCTCCATTCTCGGGTCACCCATCCGTGGGCTGTTCGTAAATGCAGTGTGTCGCGGTAGCGTGACGGGGCTCTCAAACGACCTCTTTCTAGGGAGCTACACGCGAAACTTGAGCTTTCTTGCAGTATTGTCATGTGAAGATTCACAATCTCTTGGAAAGTGGCCCTGTTGGCCACGTCCAAAATACCCTACAAAATTAGGGTTGAAGCTCGACCCAGTGGACTGTTTCGCTTGCGGCCTGTAATTATGATCTCTTGATGCTGTATCACGGTAATTGCCTTGCCTGCTAATGTCCAGGCCTTCTACGAAATTAGCGGCTAACTCTGCTATGCCTTTTGGATTCAACCAGCCCTTTACTTCCTGCTAGTGACTCGTGAACGGATATCCCTTGGCATTAACTGCCTTAGCCTGTCAGCTATCAGCAATTCCTGCAGACTCTCAAACGACTGCACCTCTACTACTGAGGTAGCACGTGAACATTGCCTCCAGACGTGCCGCCCCTTGGCTCCAAGACTCGTCTGCTCATCTTTTGATTTCGAGAAACCTTCGACGGTACTCACTTTGAGCCATCCGTAATTCCTTCAAATCTCTAGATTTTAGGTCTGAGGATGGCGTTACCCCAGCCTCAGTTTCAGTCTTCGTTTGGGCAAGTAAACGATAGCCCTCGCAGCGCCTGTCCTTTATAAAGGTATAGGAAGTGTCAGAGTTTCTTTATGGGCTGACCGAGTGGCATCATCAGGAAGGTCATTTCCGACGATGCCACAGGGCCCCAGAAGCCTTTGGAAGACCGTATCATGTCCGTTTATGAGGGCTTGATGGAGAACCTCTCTGGTCATCTCAAACACCAGTTCATGGGTCTTGCGTCGTAAGGTTTACTGCAAACTCTGAAGGGCTGCCTTGGAGCCACAAAAAATGACCCACTTTCAAGGGTTGGCTTGCTCAATGTAATTAACAGCGGCACGTAGAGCGGCAAGTTCTGTTGCCGTAGAAGTCGTTATATGCGAAACCTTGAATGTAATTGTGACTTCTAAGACCGAGATTATAAGAGTGCCTGTGGAGCTGGTGGCTGAGACAGGTCCGTCGGTGTAACTGTCCATTCTTTGTTCATATGCCTCGTTCAGTAATGACAATGTGGGTTGACGTAGAGCCACTGTTGAATGACGGGTCGTCTTTGTAATTCCTGCAATCGTGAGGCATAGTTGTGGCTGTCGTAGGCACCAGAGGAGTAACAGAAGTCTTGCTGCTGGTGCAAGGCCCGACGGAAAGTAGCGTTGATTTGTCGCAACAAGTTTGGAAAAGGTAGCTTGAGGTCTTTGTACCGGCAAAGTAGCAATATAGTGACTGAGTACGCGACACAGATGTTGAGTGTGTGCTCTAAGGTTGACAATCGTTATATATAAGGGGACCAAGTAGACTGTAGCAATCATGATTATTGCGTGAGTCGAGGCGCATCGTAGTAGTCCAAGACATGCCCGTAGAGCCTGGCCTTGCAAATTTTCGAGGGTACGAATGTTTGTTTTACATGTGTTCGCCAAAACCTGCAAGCTGTACCGTAAAAAGCCCAGAAACAGGGCTCTGTACAGTTGCAGCATGTACTGTACCGACACACCCCAGGTTTTTCCGCACAGGAACCTTCCTAAAGGTATAATGAAAATTAGTCTCCGCTTCATGTAGATGCGGTGGGGGCTCCATGAAAGATCCCTGTCAATGATCACACCTAAGAAGCGGTGAGACTTCTGGTATTTGATAGCCTGGCCGTTGAGAGGAACAGGGTATGATGCCATGAGTTTGCGCGTAAACGCGATTAACGGGCACTTTTCGGTGGGCACACTACGGCCGTGTTTGCGGGGATAGGAACAGGTTAGGGTAGCTGCCTGCTAAACTCTTACGCGTACTTGAAGACGAGTTGTATGGGTGATTTTAATGAATGTATGCGCTGTACGCTTCACTTTGCTGAGTGCTTGTAGCCGCAGCCTTAGAGAAGCCATCGAGAACGCCACGTGGGTTTTCTATACCTCTCGACTAGACGCCGCGTTTCTGTATGTTATATGCGTGATTCCAATGAATGTATGCCCTGCACACTTCAGTTTGTCGAGTGCTTGTAGTTTCTGCATTAAGAGAGGGCTGAGCCACTGCATTTTTGCTTGCTTAGAATGATATGAGCCACTGCTGCTGATGATTGTTTTTGTAGTGTTGGACCAGAAGACGTGTTTTTCTTCAAGGCCATGTGGGGTATGAGCCACTTAGGGCTCTCGCCTTAAAATATATTTAAAAAATGACTCGCTATCCAGGCCCTGCGAAAGTGGATGTGGATATCCAGCGAAGCTGTTGAAAACCACTACTACAACTGCTGAAGGGGTATTTAATGCTTTATTGCTTCAGTGTAAGGGTAATTTAGATTACTGGGAGTAATAATAATTTTGGCAGCATGCCGCCGCTGGTCGCATTGCTGTTTCTGTTCCCTTTGCCGCTCCTCGCATTCACGCTGCTCCTCAGGAGTCCTAACCATGTGTTGCCTACCCATGGGGATGCTGCAACAAGAATGAAATCAGTTCCTAGGCTGGTTATTTTATATATGAGAGGCTAGTAACCTCACCCCCCATGTCACAAGCTGCCGTCGTCGCGACAGATTGCGCAACAGTAATATTTACCGGGAAACGTAGGCGGTGAATGCTACGTGCTTCGCATCGTTATCAGGAGCGCGTTATCATCACTTCTGTGGTTTAGATGCTTGTTTTGTGCTTGTTGTCTGTTGAAATGAATGTTTTTCTGCATATTGTATGCGTGATACCAAAGAATGAATGCACTTCTTGCCTAAATCGCTGAACGTTTTTTTTTAATGGCTGAAGGTGGTTTCTGTTTTGCTTTTGTTTTTGTTTTTCGCGAGGATGCGCCGCTAGAAATTCCGGCTAACTAGAGGCTGACAGCGTCGCTGTAAAAAAAAAACAATCTTCTCCTCACCACGAAGAAAGAAGTCATCCCAAGTGAAATGTTGCGAGCGAACAAACAAGCATCAAGCCGCTTTTTCCAAAATACATGTTTCTTATCCGCGTCGCTCCCCGATGCGCGTCGTCTGTTTCTTTCAGGAAACGATCAAATGATACATTGCTGTCTTTCCACTGCGATGAAAGGCATTTTGATACCCAGCAAAAGTCGTTCTACTTTTGCTGAAGACAAAGTTTTCAAGTTATCGATATGCTGAACAATATCATCAATATTAATGTCAATAGATTCCATGTACCGGTAATCTAGGTCTGCAACAACAGACCAACTAGTGATCCTTTCTTTCGTGAATTGGGATGAAAAAAAAAATTTTTGAAATCTTGTGCGCTCTCGCTGTTTCGAATAGCGGTATTGTTTTCTTTGCTTAACAGAATGTCATTAGTATGGCGTTCAGGAGATAAAATTTGTCAGAGCTTCTTAAGATTAGATTTGAGCAGTGCAGGAAGGTCTTGCGAAAAGTATTTATTCTTGGCTTAACTTAGAGTGGAGCAGTAGGCATATAACAGTTAAGATATCTTTTCCAAGCTGACCTGCGGCCAATTCGTTTTGCGGTTCTGTACGAATATTTCTTTTTGTTTCTGAGTAAGTGAATGGACTTAGTGAACCACTGTTTGTTCTTATCTTCAGTTATTGTGATTGGAGGAATGTGCTGATCAACTAATGCGCCTAACTTATCTCCGAACATGACCCAGTTCCATGACTAGACCTGGTGTAAAACTAGGAAAAAATTGATATTTAAAAATTATTCTACTTTTTGTTCACTACTTCATAATTGCCGTTGTTGTGGTCATCAACTGTCTTTCTTGATACACCTGTATATGGTAATGAGACACTGATGAACACATGGAGTAAGCTATTGGAGTGAGCATGTTACTTGTTCAATAGTCTCCGCGGCGTCCGTTGGTGTAAGATCTAAGGCGTTAGGACCATGGGTAGGTTGGTTAATAATCTGGATAGGTTATAGTCTAATGTAAAGCTAATGAATTCAAATTAAAAATTACAGCATGACGACAAGTGTGGCCAATCAATGAGAGGAAGATTAATGTCACCAGCAAAGTACGTGAATTCGGTAGGCCAGAGCTGGGTGGCTTTAGCGATGCTGCAGTGCAGTTAATCAGCAAAGCACTCACTAGATTTCTGGGAGCGCTCTCAAACACCTATCAAAACCTTTGCAGAACAGCAGAGGCATACAGCCCAGAAAATCTCCAGAACTGAAGATGTGTCAATATGGCATAACGTAATTGTGTTTTTAAGAGCCAGAAGGACCCCGCCTCCTCTTCTATCTGTACGATTACGACGATGAATACGAGGAGCGTTACGAAAGTGAGTTTCGACATTTATTTTCGGAGGGAAACTTTATTGCCAAAAAAATACACCATAGTATCACGAACTATACACCTTACGTTATTTTTCAACACATTCGCCACCGAGATTGAAACATTTGTCATGGCGTGCAATCAGTTTGAAGAAACCACTCTGGTAAAACTCAGTGCCCTGCGATGCAAGTCCTGTGACATGAACTCTTCGCCGTACACGATCTGTAGGAGTTCATGAATGGTTCACACACTAGTTCCACGTGCCCATTCATACTGTATAACAGCACGCACTTCTATTGGCGACCACGTTGTCAGCACACGTCTGTCTATCATCGTGACTTGTATTCCAATAAGCTCGGGACCCCGGTCCGCTGCTAATCACTCTTCTTCGACGCTCTGAGCATACGTCATTCCTCCTCCGCTGACGCTCCTTCCGTCGTTGAACCAGCAACGCGCGTGGATTTTTACGGCGATTCTTTCACCAGGTGTACCATCTTCTCTTTCAAAAGTAGAAACGAAACTTACTTTCGGTACGTCCCTTGTATTACAGGTGTACCCATTGAGAAGTATTTCGCCACCGCCAAAGTAGGGGTAAAACTAGGTTTCCATGAGAACATGAATAGTGCAATCGCAGTCATCAAAATAACATGAGGCGAGTTTCCGTTTCGACATCATGTTTCTAATATTAGTGAATTTAATGTTAATGATGTAGCAATGCGATGAGTTAGCGGAGCTTCACATGTGTCTTAATTTAGGTATCTGCTCATTTCCACCAC
This sequence comes from Dermacentor variabilis, assembly GCF_050947875.1. Lineage (NCBI taxonomy): Eukaryota > Metazoa > Arthropoda > Arachnida > Ixodida > Ixodidae > Dermacentor > Dermacentor variabilis. The sequence goes on along the minus strand of NC_134574.1, from coordinate 72,139,254 downwards.
TAAACCCTTTTGTGGCATCACATGCATAAGTTTCGTCATCAATATGCAGTCGGTCAGCTGACAGTTTCCAAGGTTTATTTCGAGTCTTCGCACGCTCGATCATTTGTTTTCTGGCTTATCGTGTATTAAAGGAGGAGTAATATCGAGTATAGAAATCAGAATATTTAGTTTACGCGCAGAAGCCAAGATGCACCTTAAGTCTTTAAAATATGTCAGCTTAGCAATGATAGGTGATGGCTTTTCATCTGTGAACTTACCTAATCTATACACTCTGTCATACTGCGTGCCTGTTACAGTGATGCCGAGTTTCACTGAGCAGAACGAAGACCCGCTGTTCTTGCTCAGTGCCTATGGTGTTAGGCTGCGGGATTAGGCCGCGGGATTGAATATCGGCTACGGCGGCCGCATTTCGATGGGGGCGAAAACACCCGTATACTTGAATTACGTGCACGTTGAGAAACACCAAGTGGTCGAAATTTCCGGAGTCCTCCCCTACGGCGTGCCTCATAATCACAAAGTGGTTTCGGCATGTAAAATCCCATGATTTAATTTTTTAATTGAGCGCAACGAAATTAGATAATATGGATGATCAGTTTACGTAGATAATCAGATGTAAATAACCCTGTTGTATTGACACGTGTACTTCTTTGTCTTTATCGGGCGACCACTTCTCGCCGCCTAACAAATGTTATTGCACAGCGCAGGACGCGCCTGCATGCAAAAGAAGTTTATGGAATGTTATCGATGGTTCCGTCCACTGTCTTTCAACGCAACTTGTGTTATCTGATTGCATGTGTGCGCGACGCGAATAATGTGGAACTTTGTGGAAGGCACGCGGGTCCCAGCGATTGCTCTGGAACATTCGACGACAGATGTATAAAAGCCGACGCGCTTGACCCGCTCATCAGATTTTCGACGACCGCCGATCGTGTTCGCCGCTACCATCCTTCTTTGAGTGTAGCCTGTTTTTGAGGGCACAAGTTCGCCCAATAAAACGCTCGTTTCGTTAATCACAGTTTTGCTGCCTTCCCAACCGTCACTACCACGTGACAGTATGATTAACTTTCACTCCCGTGTCCTAGTTTTCTGTTTCGCTATTTGTTTCTCAATCTCACTTTGTTTTGTCTACCACATTTGTCTTCACTGTACATTTTGTCTCGCGCATTACATATAGTTGCACCAGTACGAAGGCACCGTAGCTATTCCTAGATGTAGTATTTATTTATTTATTTATTTATTTATTTATTTATTTATTTATTTATTTATTTATTTATTTATACAGACGCATCCACGTTTCCGCATCTGCACAGCATGCAAAGTCTATGCAGCGGTCATTTTCTCTATGTTGATGTCTTTCAAAACGTCTTGTATTCTTTCTGCTCAGAGCGTCGTGCTCCCATTTGGTCTTTTCTGGCTGCACTATTCTCCTGTTCTCTCATAACATCATCATCATCATCATCATCATCATCATCATCAGGCTGGTTACGCCCACTGCAGGGCAAAGGCCTCTCCCATACTTCTCCAACTACCCCGGTCATGTACTAATTGTGGCCATTTTGTCCCTGGAAACTTCTTAATCTCATCCACCCACCTAACTTTCCGCCACCCCTTGCTACGCTTCCCTTCTCTTGGAATCCAGTCCGTAACTCATATGGTTTCTCTTTTCTCACGCATATGTCACCTCGTTGAATGTGTAATTCAATCCACCGACTTGTGTTCAAGCATCTTTATTCCGTGCTTGACCTCTTATGTATGTCTGTACTCTGTCTCCCAATTTGCCACTATTTTCTGATTATATGCTTTACTCATCATCATCATCGTATTTAGCCTATTTTTTTATTTCCACTGTAAGATGACGGCCTCTTCGAGGAACCTCCAGTTACCCCAATCTTGGGCTAGCCTATTCCAACTAGGGCCTCCAAGTTTGCTCATTTTATCACTCTACTAAATTTTCTGCAGTCCTCGACTGCATTTTGTTAAGGTTGGTACCCATATTGTCAGTCTAATTGTCCACCGGTTATGTGCTCTACTCATTATATGGCCGGCCCAGTTCCATAATTTATTTTCTCCTAATGTCAACTAGAACATCGGCTACCTCCGTTTGTTCTCTGATCCACATCGCTCTTTTCCTGTGTCTTAACAATACGTCTGGCGGTCGTTAATTTGTTCTTTAGCTTCCTTGTCAAGTTTCTGCCCCATATGTTGGCACCGGTAGAATGCACTGATTCTGCACCTTTCTTTTCAATCATAGTGGAAAGCTTCGAGTCAGAATTTTATAATGCCTTCCCTATGGACTCCAACACATTTTTATTCATCGGTAAATTTCGTTCTCATGATCAGGGTCCCCTGTGAGTAAGTGACCTAGATAATCTTACCCTTGCACATACTCTAGAAGCCGACTGGCGATCATATATTTTTTTCCCTTGCCAGGCTATTGAACATTCTCTTTGTCTTCTGTATATTATTCTTAACCCTACAGTTACACTTTCTCGGTTAAGGTCCTGAATAATTTGCAATTCATCCTCAGTGTTGCTGAACATAACAATGTCATCTGCAAACCGAAGGTAGTTGAGGTATACGCCGTAGATATTCACTCCTAAGCCTTCCAAACATATTAGCTTGAATACATCTTCTAAGCATGCAGTTAGAGATATGGTGTCTCCTTGTCTGACGCCTTTCTTGCTAGCCATCTTTCCAGTTTTCTTTTGGAGGACTAAGGTACCTATGAAGACATTGTAGATATTTCCCACGACATTAACGTATGTCTCCTGTACTCCTTAAATACGTAAGTCTACATGAATGCTGACATCTTTACTGAATCAAATGACTTTTAATAATCTGTCAAAGCTTACAGAGAGGTTGATTCTACTCCGCATATTTCTCAGTTACCTGACTGACGACATGGACGTCATTCATTGTAAAATATCCCTTCCCGAAGCCAGCCTGCTCCCTTGGTTGACGGAAGTCAAGTCTTGCCCTGACTGGATTGGAAATTATCTTGGTGAATATTTTATACATTACTGAAAGCAAGCGAATGGGCCTATAATTCTTCCGTTAAATCTTTAACGTCTCCCTTCTTATGGATTAGTACAACGTTGGCATTCTTTCAACTCTTGCTACACTTGAAGTCGTGAGGCCTTGCGTATAAAGGGCCGCAAGCTTTTGAAGCATACTCCTCCATCTTTCATTAAATCAACTGTTTTTCCATCTTCTCCTGCCGCTTTTCCCCGGGACATGTGTTAAAGTGCCCTTCTAACTTCATCGCTAGTTATAGGATACTCTGTATTCTGTTCATCACTATTTGCACTGAACGCGGTGTGGCTGCTGTGGGTACTGTACAGATGTGTGCTATGTGCCTGTTTATCCTGTTCTTTTTTATTCCGTAACTTTTGATCATAGCTGTTCTAACTTTATTTTAGTTCTTTGTGCACCATGTGCGCACCTCCGGTGGTTCCTGGGCACATAAAGGATTTATTTACTGATTGATTGATTGATTGATTGATTGATTGATTGATTGATTGATTAATTGATTGATTGATTGATTGATTGATTGATTGATTGATTGATTGATTGATTGATTGATTGATTGATTGATTGATTGATTGATTGATTGATTGATTGATTGATTGATTGATTGATTGATTGATTGATTGATGACGACCGTCGTTCACTGACTCTACCTCAGGGTCAATGAGTATGCTCATCCGTAACGCGTTTATGTGTGCACATGTGCCTGCGTGTGTTATTCATATTACGGCGAAGCTGTAAGAGGGAGTTCTGAAGCGGTTTTTGTATGGTTGCGGCGATGTGTGGCGGCGTAGTCGTGTATCAATCGAGTTGACATGGAGCTGGGCGGAACGTGCGTCGCGAATGTAGCGGAAACTACAGATGCACTAAGTTCGGATATCGCGAAGAGCTTGTAAAAGTCTTGGTATACATTGTCAATGCAGCGACTAAATGCAGCGACCGTCTAGTACGTCTCAAGCCAGGTTTCCGGGTCCTCGAATGTTGAACCGCGGAACGTCGGAAGCTCCCTGGGCTGCTGCAGCACGATGAGGGACGCTGGGGCTGCCATTGGGGTTGACTGGTCGACGGTCTTGCTCGTCCTCTCAGGCGAAAGTCCGCGTTTCGGGGGCAGTCCTTGCAATGTGCGGCTACCTCGCTGGTTCTTGGCGACGTTGGTGTTGTCTTCCGCGTTCGGGCTTGGGTCACGGCTTTCTGGGGGCGTCCGGTGCATGAACGCAAAGCACCTCCACCAGATGTCACGTGGCAGTGACGTTAAAGAACTCAGTAGCAATACTGTGAAAGACAAAACTAACGTTTATTGGACCAACCTGTGCCCACAAAAACAGGCTACACTCAATGCTCAACGAAAGCGGCGAACACAGTCGGCGATCGTCGAAAATCTGATCAGCGGGTCAAGCGCATCGGCTTTTATACACCAGTCGTCGAATTTTCCAGAGTAATCCCTGGGACCCGCGTGTCTTCCACAGAGTTCTACACTATTCGCGTCTCGCATACGTGCAATCAGATTACACAAGCTGCGGTGAAAGACAGTGTACGGAACCATCGATAACATTCCAGAAACTTCTTTTACATGCAGGCGCGTCCTGCGCTGCGCGATAACATTTGTTAGGCTGCCAAACGTGGCCGCCCGATAAAAATAAGTACACGGGTCATTACCCCCCTCTTAAAAAGCATCGACCCGATGCTGCAAACAAACGAAAGTAATAAAAAAAGAAGCACTCGTAGCAAAGAAAACAACAAAATAAGGAAGTTCGTCAGCCTCCGTAAAAGGCTTTAAGGCGCACCACGTGGACCACTTCAGCTCGTGCGCGGCGCCGCTGTGAACGCGAAATGCCGTCTGGCACGACCTCATAGTCCAGAGAGCCAATACGTCGGATGACCTTGTAGGGTCCGAAATAGCGTCGGAGTAGTTTCTCCCTGAGTCCTCGTCGGCGTATCGGGGTCCATACCCAAACACGGTCGCCGGGCTGGTACTCGACGAAGCGTCGTCGGAGGTTGTAGTGTCGGCTGTCGGTACGCTGCTGGTTCTTGATCCGTAGGCGGGTGAGCTGTCGAGCTTCTTCGGCGTGCTGGAGAGAGGTAGCGACGTCAAGATTCTCCTCGTCAGTTACGTGCGGCAGCATGGCGTCGAGCGTCGTCGTCGGGTTCCTGCCGTAAACCAGCTTGAACGGCGTGATCTCTGTGGTTTCTTGCACTGCCGTGTTGTAAGCGAATGTTGCGTACGGCAGGACGGCATCCCAGGTCTTGTGTTCGACGTCGATGTACATCGCTAGCATTTCGGCGAGGGTCTTATTCAGCCGCTCCGTAAGACCATTCGTCTGCGGGTCGTAGGCCATTGTCTTCCTGTGCCTTGTCTGACTGTATTTCAGTATGGCTTGGGTGAGCTCCGCTGTAAAGGCCGTTCCTCTGTCGGTGATGAGGACTTCTGGGGCACCATGTCACAGCAGGATGTTTTCGACAAAGAATTTCGCCACTTCGGCTGCGCTGCCTTTCGGCAGTGCTTTAGTTTCAGCGAAGCGGGTGAGGTAGTCCGTCGGCAAGACGATCCACTTATTTCCGGTTATTGACGTCGGAAAGGGTCCCAGCAAGTCCATCCCGATCTGCTGGAATGGTCTGCAAGGAGGCTCGATTGGCTGTAGTAATCCGGCTGGCCTTGTCGGCGGTGTCTTGCGTCGCTGACAGTCTTGACATGTCCTGACATAACGGACGACGTCGGCGGTCAGGCGCGGCCAATAATACTTTTCTTGTATCCTCGATAGTGTCCGGGAAAATCCGAGGTGTCCAGTGGTCGGATCGTCATGTAGGGTGTGCAATACTTCTGGACGAAGTCCTGACGGGACAACACGAAGGTGAGAAGTTCTTCTTCACGAGTAGATTGTTTTGAAGCGTGAAGGAAGATAATCCGCGCTTAAATGCCCTGGGGACAACGTCGGTGTGCCCTTCCAAATATTCGACCAGGCCCTTTAGCTCCGGGCCTGCCCGTTGCTGTTCAGCGAAGTCTTCCACGCTTATCATTCCATGGAAGGCGTCGTCATTCTCGTCATCTTGCGGCGGCGGGTCAATGGGTGCGCGTGATAGGCAATCGGCATCGGAGTGTTTTCGTCCGGATTTGTAGGTTACAGTGACGTCGTATTCTTGAAGTCTGAGGGTCCACCGCGCCAGTCGTGCTGAAGGATCCTTTATATTCGCTAGCCAACACAACGCGTGATGGTCACTGACGACTTTGAATGGCCTGCCATAAAGATAAGGGCGACATTTAGCTGTAGCCCAAACGATGGCGAGGCATTCCTTTTCGGTCGTAGAATAGTTGCTTTCCGCTTTTGACAGCGACCGGCTAGCCTAAGCTATCACCTGTTCGACTCCGTTTCTCCTCTGGACTAGAACGGCACCGTGGCCTAGGCTACTGGCGTCAGTATGGATTTCTGTATCGGCGTACTCGTCGAAGTGCGCAAGTACCGGCGGCGATTGCATGCGTCGTTGGAGATCTTCAATTCCGTCGGCCTGCGGCGTTTCCCACTTGAACTCAACATCACATTTAGTTAAACGTGTCAACGGCTCGGCGATGCGTGAAAAGTCCTTGACAAAGCGCCTGTAGTAGGCACACATGCCAAGGAATCTACGCACTGCCTTCTTGTTGATGGGTTGCGGGAACTGTGCGATGGCAGCTGTCTTTTGCGGGTCTGGATGGACACCAGATTTGCTGATTACGTGGCGTAGGAACAGAAGCTCATCCTAAGCGAAGCGGCATTTTCCGGCTTCAGAGTAAGCGCTGACGACTTGATGGCCTCTAGTACTGTCGCAAGCCGCCTGAGGTGATCGTCGAAATTTCCGGCGAAGACGACGACGTCATCCAAATAAACGAGACAGGTCTGCCACTTCAATCCTGCTAACACCGTGTCCATGACGCGCTGGAACGTTGCAGGCGCAGAGCACAGTCCGAATGGCATAACCTTGAACTCGTAGAGGCCGTCTGGGGTGATGAAGGCCGTCTTTTCGCGATCTCTTTCGTCTACTTCTATTTGCCAATAGCCAGACTTGAGGTCCATCGACGAGAAGTATTTACCGTTGCAGAGCCGATCCAATGCGTCGTCTATTCGTGGGAGGGGGTATACGTCCTTCTTCGTGATCTTGCTCAGGCGACGATAATCGACGCAGAAACGTAGGGTTCCGTCCTTTTTCTTTCCCAGGACAACAGGGGATGCCCACGGGCTTTTCGACGGCTGGATGATGTCGTTGCGCAGCATTTCGTCGACTTGTTCTCTTATAGCTACACGTTCTCGCAGCGAAACTCGGTAAGGGCTCTGGCGGAGTGGTCGAGCGCGCTCCTCGGTGATTATGCTATGCTTGGCGACTGGTGTTTGTCGAATCCTCGATGACGTCGAAAAGCAGCCTTTGTATCGTCGGAGCAGACATCTGAGCTGCTGTTGCTTAATCACGCGGAGACTTGGAATAATGTCGTAGTCTGGTTCGGGAACCATCGTCGTCGGGGTAGATGCGGCGGAATCCGAGAGGACAAACGCATTACTGGTTTCCAGAATTTCCTCGATGTACGCGATCGTCGTGCCCTTGTTGATGTGCCTGAACTCCTGGCTGAAGTTTGTCAGCAACACTTCAGTTTTCCCTCCATGCAGTCGAGCGATCCCTCTTGCGACGCAAATTTCGCGGTCTAGCAGTAGACGTTGGTCGCCTTCGATGACGCCTTCTACGTCAGCGGGTGTTTCGGTGCCGACCGAAATAACAATGCCCGAGCGAGGCGGGATGCTCACTTGATCTTCGAGAACACTCAAGGCGTGGTGACTACGAAAGCTCTCCGGCGGTGTCGCTTGATCTTCCGACAGCGTTATCGATTTTGACTTCAGGTCTATGATTGCGCCGTGTTGGTTCAGGAACTCCATGCCGAGAATGGCGTCTCGTGAACACTGTTGGAGGGTACGAAGGTGGCAGGATAAGTCCGGTCATGAACGGTTATTCTTGCCGTGCAGATTCCAGTCGGCGTAATGAGGTGTCCTCCAGCGGTCCGAATTTGGGGGCCCTCCCATGCAGTCTTAACCTTCTTCAACTGGGCGGCGATGTGTCCACTCATTGCGGAGTAATCGGCCCCTGTGTCGACTAAGGCAGTGACTGCGTGGCCGTCGAGAAGTACGTCGAGGTCGGTGGTTCTTTGTCTGGCGTTGCAGTAGGGTCTTGGCGTCGGATCACGGCTGCGTCGTGTTGAACTGAAGCTGGAACGTCGCGTCGTCAAGCCGTCTTTCGTCGGTGTCGTCTTGGCTTCCTGACTTCGTCGGGACGGCGGCGTGCCGTCTTCGAGATGGTTTCTTCGTCGTCTTCGTCGGCGGCGGAGGATCTTCGTCAGTTCGACGAACAGTAACCGCACCTCCATCGGTTGCTGCTTTTAGTTTTCCGGATATGGGCTCGCTGACCGACCCCGGGCTGGGCCAGTGTGTGGTCGGCGCTGCGGCGAGAGGCAGCGGCCTGGTGATAGCGAACGCGACGGTAGTCGAGAGCTCCACTGAGTAGCGCCGAGGTAGCCGGCGATATCGCGAAGGCGTTCACCTTGCTGCGGACGCGGAGCGTTGACGGCGAAACCTCGCAGTCCCATCTCCCGGTATGGGCATCGGCGATACACATGGCCGGCTTCTCCGCAGTGATAGCAGAGCGGGCGGTGGTCGGGGGCTCGCCAAGTGTCCGTCTTCCTCGCGTAGGTGCACTGGGCGACGGGTGGGCGTGCTGGCGGCGGCGGCGGCGGACGACGGAATTGCGTCGTTGCAGGGCCCTGGCGTGGTCGCGGAGGGGGACCTTGACGGCGTGCGACGGCGGCTTATGTCATCGCTTCTGGCTGGAGCTGCGGTAATTGTGGTTGCAGCTCGGGAACTCCAAGCGATCGGTGCACCTCTTCTTTCGCGATGTCGGCGATCGAAGCCACTTGGAGCTGCGACGAAGGCAGGACCTTGCGCAGTTCTTCGCGCACAATGGCCCTGTTGGTCTCCTCAAGGTCGTCAGAATCCAGTCCTTGGATGGCGTACTGCGGCGTGAGCCCCTGGCGGTTATATTGCCGGGTGCGCATCTCCAGAGTTTTCTCGATTGTCGATGCCTTTGCAGAAAACTCAGCTACGGTCTTCGGCGGCCGGGTTACGAATAAGTCCGGCGAAAAGTTCTTGCTTGACGCCCCGCATCAGGAAGCGGACTTTTTTCTCCTCTGACATTTCCGGGTCGGCGTGCCGGAAAAGACGGGCCATCTCCTCAGTGAAGATCGCGATCGTCTCGTTTGGCAGCTGCACTCTGGTTTCTGGTAGTGCTTGGGCTCGCTCTTTTCGCACGACGCTTGTAAACGTTTGGAAGAAGCCGCTTCGGAACAAGTCCCACGTCGTTAAGGTGGCTTCTCGTTTCACGAACCAGGTCCTGGCGGCGTTTTCCAGTGCGTAGTAGACATGCCGCAGCTTGTCGTCGCTGTCCCAACTGTTAAACGTAGTGACGCTCTCATACGTCTCCAGCCAGCTTTCCGGGTCCTCAAATGTGAAACCGCGGAACGTCGGTGGCTCCCTGGGCTGCTGCAGAACTATTGGGGCTGCTCCGGCTGCCATTGGGGCTGTCTTCTTGGTCGTCTCTGGACGAACTACTATGACGATCTTCTTGGTCGTCTCTGGTAGAATTCCGTGTTCCGGGGGCAGCTGCTGTAGCTGGCGGCTTGCTCGAAGTTCCGGGACGGCGCTGGTGTTGGCTTTGCGGTCCGGGCTTGGATTACGGCTTCTCGGGGGCGTCCGGTACGTGAACGTAAAGCACCTCCACCAGATGTCACGTGGTGGTGACGTTAAGAATACAGTAGCAATACTGTGAAAGGCAAAACTAGATTTTATTGGGCGAACATGTGCCCACAAAACAGGCTACACTTATAGCACAACGAGAGCGGCGAACACAGTCGGCGATAGTCGAAAAATCTGATCAGCGGGTCTAGCGCGTCGGCTTTTATAGATCAGTCGTCGAATGTTCCAGATTAACCGATGGGACCCGCGTGTCTTCCACAAAGTTCTACACTATTTGCGTCGCGCATACATGCAATCAGATTACATAAGTTGCGGTAAAAGATAGTGTACGGAACCATCGATAACATTCCAGAAACTTCGTTTACATGCAGGCGCGTCCTGCGCTGCGCGATAACATCTGTTAGGCGGCCAAACGTGGTCGCCCGATAAAGATAAGTACACGTGTCAATATATATATATATATATATATATATATATATATATATATATATATATATATATATATATATATATATATATATATATATATATATATATGTGTGTGTGTGTGTGTGTGTGTGTGTGTGTGTGTGTGTGTGTGTGTGTGTGTGTGTGTGTGTGTGTGTGTGTGTTTAGCGAGAGCATTACGCCGAATTTGTACGGTCAAGCGTTGTTGCTTGGGTAGACTTCGAGCCGTACCGAAGCCAGAGCACTAGTATTTCCAAAGGGTTCGAGAACTCCCTTGCACTGCTTCTCTTTCTTTGATGCACAAGTTGCTCGAATCTGCCTACATCTGCGGCAGCCCCCTTTTTAAAGCGAGGTCTCTTGGAATTTCCTGACCATGGGGGCTGGGCGCTGCTGCTGTCCTACTGAATAGATGACACATAAAAAATTGAATTGTATAGTGTGCGTGCCCGGTAGTGGGATCGAACCTTGGTCTTCCGCTGCGGCAGTCCAATCATAGGGCCCCAATTTTCTTTCTTTCTTTCGTGGTATTCATTTCAGGCATGCATTACTCGCGATCCTGCGGGCAGCAAACAAATAAACAAAGTGAGAAGTCTCTTCTACTTACACGGCGAAGAAGACACATACACCGAGCACCATACAGTTACTCTTCATTCTCGAAACGCGTTTTCCAGGTTGGGGTCAATCTTCACACGAAACATTAAATGGTGGCAATGAGAAGCAACTTACAAAATACAGAATGCCAATCCAGACGGAACTGAATTTGTTCGTATAGGTCTTTCAGCTGCACGATCATTTTGATAACATGAGTTGCTGATGAAATTATAGGGATCCTACAGAGGAAGCTCTACTTCAGAACCATTTCGTCTCTCTTATTAGTCCATCACGTTCTCTCGTTCTCGTGACGCCTGCGGCAGAAAGGATGTTCCACATCCGCCGCCAAGGTCTGTGAGTGGTGGCGCTGTATAACACTCCCAGGGTTCTACTAGGAAACACAAATACCCAAGAAAGTGGACGGGGAAACGGCGCCGCGGTAGCTTAATTGGTAGAGCATCGCACGCGTAATGCGAAAGACGTGGGATCGTTCCCCACCTGTGGCAAGTTGGGTCTTCATGCACATTCATTTTCATTAATTTATCATTTCTTTATTTCATTCATTAGGCACAAATATATTTCCCTGTGTTCTCCTCGGTGTCAGTACTTGTTAGCTTCTTATGATATGATCAATAAAAATCGGGCCCCTCGGCTAACCCCCTTTCTTCTTGTTTATTGTTAGCCCATTAACACACGAAGAGTGTTCCGCTGTATAGTGGTGCAGGAGATTGAACTCGACGTAGACCAACTGTCTTTAAAAAAAACACCAAGACAAGACATGACAAGAACTTTATTTGAGTCCTGAGGGACTGAGATCTTGGAGAGACAAAACCGAAAGCTCCCGAAGATCAAGTCGGTGGCTCCGCCCACGATGGGACAGGAAGATCGAGTCCCGCCGCAATGTCGTGGGCCCTCTGGAAAGCCTGGAGTTGAATGTGGAGATTGCTGCTCTTGAGAGATTCCTGCGGTTGTTCTTTCGTGATGGGTGGAGAGGCGTTAAGGGCTGAGTCATGACCACATTTGGGGCACGACTGTGAGTGTTCAGGATCTATTTTGTTAAGGGATCGAAGAGTGGGATACGAACGGGTTTGCAGGAGTCTGAGTGTGGTAGCCTGAGGTTTGTTCAATTTGGGGTGAGGGGTGTAAATGTCCTCCTGCCTTGTCGATAATGGGAAACAATTTCGTGGAAGGCACACAATGGATATTTGTGGATGTTGACCTCGTTCCAAGCCTGGCTACCCGCGACAGCGCGATGCGTGAAGTCGCGCGCTCTCCGGTGGGCTTGCTCGTTAGGATTACATCCAAGTGGGTTAATTGAGCTATCTAGATGGGCTGGGAGCCACGAGATTTGGTACCTACCTGCGCTGCTCTCCCTATAGTCCTTTGAAGTGCTTTAACCACAATACTGTTCGCCTGTTCAGATATGATAGCGGACGAGAAGGATCTAACCGCCGTGCGCGAGTCCGAGAAGACGATAGCGGGATCTTTTGAGCTGTGAAAAGCCAGATCAATCACCGCTTCCTCCGCCACATGGGCAAACTTCGTATAAACAGAGGCTGCATTGACCAGGTTGCCCCCCGCGTCTACCACCGAGACAGCGAACTTATCCCCACTGTCATATCTGGCAGCATCACAAAGAGGGCATCTAGTTTCTGCTGATTGATCTTTTTAAGGGTGGACTTGGCTCTTGCGAATCTTCTACCCTCGTTATGCACTGGGTGGATGTTTCGTGGGACGGGGTCAACCATGATGCGGCTTCTGATTTCCCGGGTCGAACTAACTTTGGTCGCGGGTTCATATGTCTGGGTTGGATTCCCGCTTCTTCTAAAATCTTAATCCCTGGCTTAGTGGATGGAAGTCTCATTATCTGATCCACTGTGTGAGCTTCTATCAGCTCATCGATGGTGTTATGGAGTCCTAGCTCCAGCAGCTTCTCAGTGCTTGTGGAGTGCGGAAGGCCGAGCACGCGCTTGAGGCCGGTTCTCATTAGGGAGTCGAGCTTGGCCTTTTCCGCTTTACCCCAATTAAGGTATGGCGCGATGTAGATGACATGACTCAGGAAGAATGTCTGATAACCTCTGAGCAAATTGTCCTCTTTGAGACCGCCTCTTCGATTTGAGAAACGGGCTACAAGTCTTAGGACATTATTAGCCTGTCCAGTGAGCCTGTTGAGGGCCGTCAAGTGGCAGCCCTTGGCATCAATGGTCCTCAGGAAATTTCAGGTGAACTTTACAAAGCACTTAAGAATCGTCCGTGCCCCATCCTAATGACAATTCTTACCGAGGGCTCCGCTAGCGAGGCACTTCTACGGTCCTTCAACAAAATTAAGTCACACGATTTTGATTCCAAAAAGTAGCGATCGAGAAATATTACGTCATTCTGAAGGCTACAGGACCATAACGTTGTGCAATATTGACTATAAAATGTTTGCTAACGTTTTATCCAATACATTACAGTTTGTAATGTCAATCCTAATTGGACCTCCCCAAACGTGTGGAATAAAGGGCCGATATAATACAACTAACATCCATATCACTCGTACTATTCACATGCGTATAATTACACATAAACTTCATTGTTGACAACGCCATACTCTTGTCTATATTTTGGCAACTCATGAACTAACTTGTGATTGCTTTTCTTTGTGCGCATAAAAGTTGTTTTAGAGAGTTATGCCATTTTTGTCCCCAACGTATTGTTAATCATGTTTCTTATTCTATGCATGCCTGAGTGGTAATGCTTGCTTTCTGATTGTCTATAATTTGTTTAGTTTTGTTCACCATGTTCCCTTTCTCCCCCCCTTCTTGGTCTTCGCGGTCTGCGGTATGTGCTCATTCTTGATTATTGTCCAAACTATTATGAGCAACTCGCATTACTTCAAGTTGACCTCGCATGAGTATTTCATCGTGTTCCGACGCATTTATGTTTTCTCTACAACAAGCTAATGTTGGCTCTACTTTATTAAAAGGAGTGCAACTTTGTTACATTGTTCTACCCGCTTGATTGTGAATAACCATTTTTCGGAGCCTATATCTATTCAATTCTCTGTCCAGCGAGGTTGTCCTATGGCGATCGCCCCTCCTGTTTTCTCTTTACATAGAGCTGCTGTGCTTGAACATGCTTTAATCAGACAGCATTCATTGTTACAGCGTGCTAGGGCAGAAGGCTAAAGCGCTAGCGTCTGCAGACAATATCGATTTCTTACTGCAATGACAAGCCAACCATTGAGCAAGTTGTAGGTACTGTGGAGCGATTTGGTATTGTTTCAGACGTGCATATGAACTATTCAAAAAGTTCCGGTGTGTGATTTGGTCACAGTGGTCTACGCCTGCTCCGTTCGTTGGTATAGAGTGGTCAGTGGTGCCCCAAAATGCCACCATGTTCCATTAAATGGGCATAAGTTAAGTGCACAGTATTGGAAAGAGAGCATTCCAGCCCTTGAACGCTACGTTAAATTCTTTGCACCGGACAACCTTTTAATTTCCGGCAAAGCTGAAACATGCAACACGCTCTTGGCAACAAACCTTTTCCATATACTACAAGTGATCCGCTGTGCCAGATCGTGCATTCAACGTTTTCACCTCGTATTTGCGATTTTCTTATGGTCTTCGAGTTATAAAGATATGGGACGATAACCTTTTCAGGCAGGTTAGTGCATGGGGGCTAGGCGTAGTACATTTGTATGCGTGCCAAGTGGTATCTCACTACTTCTCGTTTCATGACTGTTCTCTACCCATAGTTCAAGCGTTCTTACAGGTAAACCTGAGGAATGTTTTACTTAACCTAGTAGTGTCACGAAATTTTTTTTTTTTTTGCGACCATGTCTTTGGGGGTTTATGCGCTAAGTATAGTTCTCTGTTCGTTTTTTGAGAGAGGTTCTCAAATAAATATTTGCACTGTGTATCACGAAATAGAGATTCATTATCTATGTTGTTCCCGCCACCGCTTTACCGTTCAAAATACACTGGCCTGCCAGGACAGGATGTACTAGCTAGTGCACATGTGCGTAAAATGCCTCTGCCTCCATCTACGAAAAAAAAACTTTATTTTCCAAATTACATTCTGAAACCTTGCCTTTCAGAACCTGGCTGCGTTCAAGAGACATTTTCGTGACGTTCATTTTGTTGGGTTGCACGAGGTGGCGGGATCGAATCCCGGTCACGGCAGCCGCATTTCGATGGGGGCGAAATTCGAAAAACACCCGTGTATACTTAGATTTAGGTGCACGTTAAAGAACTCTAGGTGGGCCAAATTATTCCAGACGCCCCCCCCCCCCCCCACCTCCCCATATCATGGTTTCTGGCACGAAAAAACCCCATAATCTGATATCTTTTTTGCCGTCCAATAATTGCCGCTCGTGCGATGTACCTAAAACAACGGCTGCAGGCGTGCTATCTTATTTTGGGGTGTGCTTCAACGAGCTCTGCATAAAGACTTTGATTTGAACGCTCATTCCGTGCGATATCTGGTGCCAACTAGAGTTGTGACGATGTACCCTTTGACATGTTTCTGCTCATTGGAATGCACAGCCAGTATAGCAAACACCCATGTTGGACCGAAATGCCGAACCTAATGGGTCACAATCGCACGCACACTTCTAGTGCCAAAGCCAAGTCGCTCTTCGAGATGATCGGCACGTGTGTATCCGTGCGCAAGACGGGTGTCCGAGTGCGCATGCGCGGGCGCTATAGTTTCCTTTACGCCGGAGACGCAGGAATGAAATGAGCATATTTATAGCGTTTTATTAACCCGAATTCACGACAGATTCACTTCACATATAGGGTGTCTTCTTTTTTTTCTAGCTGCACATATTTCTCTTTATATTGCCTGTGGCAAATTGCACAATTCTATCACTTGAGCTAAATTACTTCATGAGACGTCCATTACTTCCAAGAGAAATCAAGATGCTTAATTGAATGATTACCAACATTATACCGATTATCTGTTCAACTAATTACTTTACAGCACACATTTTAATGTACGGATTCTAGGTTATAGAAGGTGGCAAGGCATGTCGCCTTGCGAGAATTCTGAAGATGACGCCGGTTTCAAGATATGCGCCGTCAAACTTGCATTAACAATGCGCTCTAGTTTCACTTACTTTGTTTTTAGTAAAAGGCTGTTTTATGCATTGAATCACAAAAATAGCTGGAACACCTATGCATTTCATCGGACGCTTGGAAAACAGATGTAGCCCTGGGAGTTCGTTCCAAGTGGATGCGCCTTGCGACTTAACCGACTACAATTCCTAAGTTGAAATATGTGCCCTATAGTAAATAATTACGGGGTTGCGAGGTTAATTAGTGCAATAATGTTATTTATTAAAATAAGCACTTTGATTTCTCGTAGAACTAATGGCCATTTCATCGCGTAATTTAGCTCAAAGTTTAGAACGGTGTTATCAATCGGCTACAGACAATACTTAAAAGTTTGGTACAGCTAAAAAAAAAACGCGCCTCGTAGATTTCGAAGACGTGCGTTGAATCTGCCTTTTTTATTTTTCTTCTCAACGGCATTTTGTGGCGACAGAACGACCGACCGACTTGCGGAGAAGCAAAGCACTACGCGCAAACTCTTCTGTAATCGACATAGCCTGGTCATCCCCGTTAAAGTAGCATTTACACACTGATACAAGTACTCCAGCTATAGGTCAAGCATCCAACGTTTATTGCTCGGCGTCTGTTCAACCCTGGCCTGCCACGTGCCCGGCACCATTTCTCGCACACGTGGTGCAGCCGGACGATCGGCGACACTCGTATTAGATAGCAAGAGATAACGACGCCGACACCAAGAGAAGGCAAACACATCATTTCGGTATGCTTGTCCTCCTTGGCTTATGGCCCATAACAGCGAGCTATTCGAAGTACTGGCAAAAAGAAGGGGGCCACTGTCGCTCTCCCTGTCTCCTCTTTTGTTTTGCTTGTGATTTACGGCTAAGCTGTGTATCGCTTGGGTTCCGTGGATTTTTCGTGCCCGTGCGTCAACGATAATAGAAAGCTGAGCTTGGGCCGATCCCCAAAATAGTGCGATACCGGGCCGTCCCGCGGCGAAGGTGAAGCAGGCTTCGAGCACACCGCCCATGATAATAATAATAATAATAATAATAATAATAATAATAATAATAATAATAATAATAATAATAATAATAATAATAATAATAATAATAATAATAATAATAATAATAAATAGCAATTGATGAAATAAATAATTCAAGATGCATTGTTTCAAGTCAGTGGTTATACTGGGATCGTTCGTGAACATCACGTGGACTAGGGAGCAGAAGGCGTTGCCCTATTCCCTAGTGGACAAAATGTATGCACAACCACACACCCTTGACTCGCAAGGGGATAATACCACCTACTTTAGGTATGTCTGTGCCGTACAAATGAACGACGGAATTGTGATATCCACGGTGTGTACACCTCCAGGCACACCCAAGTGCGATATCCAGAAGTTCATGACCACGCACTTTGCATGGGTTAGGCGTGTTGACACCACCCCTGTGATCATCTATAGGAGATATCAACGTGGACATTTCAAAACCACACAAGAAATGGTTCCCTGAGTTTGTGCTTGGAGAGCGTGATTTGAAGTGCCGCACCAATCCAAGTCACTCAACAACGGTCGTACCCGCCGTGGTTGCTCAGTGGCTGTAGTGTTCGGCTGCTGAGCACGAGGTCACGGGATCGAATCCCGCCCACGGCAGCCGCATTTCGATGGGGGCGAAATGCGAAAACACCCGTGTAATTAGATTTAGGTGCACGTTAAAGAGCCCCAGGTGGTCGAAATTTCCAGAGTCCTCCACTACGGCGTGCCTCATAATCAGAAAGTGTTTTTAGCGCGTAAAACCCCATGATGTTTTTTAACAACGGTCGTGTGTAGATTTAACTTTGGCGAAGACTCTGTCTAAGGTTGTAACCGAACCAATCAGTGTATGCCACAGTAATCACAAAGCTATCGTCACTACCATTATACCAAATGATGAAAGTAAATACGTGCACCCTTGTGTAACCCTGTGTGATGTGCTACAGCTTAGCTGGTCCTGCACCTTCGCGCAATTGAATGGCTCCTTTTTTTTTTTTTTTACTTTACGCCACAATGCCTCGAAAAGCTGTGCACCAAATCCCTTAACGTAATACTCTGCATGCTTTCTGGGGCTTTACGTGCCAAAACCAGGATATGATTACGAGGTAGGCTTGAGGGAGGGGGGGGGGGCACGGGAATAATTTTGACCACGTGCTGTCCTTTAACGTGCACCCACTGTACAGTACATGGAAATGCGGCCGGCGCGGCCGGGATTTGAACCCGCGCCCTTACGCTTAGCAGCGCAACGCCATCTGCTATACGCCACTACGGCGGATCTACTCTCCGCCACCAGGAACTGCATTCAGATAGCAGCACCGAAGTAAAAAGCTTTGTTTTATTATATGGAATGTGCTTCATTTCTCAATGACATTTAATTTTGTATTTAAGGTCATCTATAGCAGCAACCTCATTACTTTAAGGCTGGGCATCGACTAAAAATATTCACCCAATTGACCTGTTTTTGACCTGAATTTGGTCTGTTATTTAAGAAATAATCGAATTTGTGAAGCTACGTGGATTAGCAAAAAAAAAATATCAATAAAAGTGAGTAAATTATGTACATGAATTTTGGCGAACGAACAAACTGCGCTATTTGAAGCAACAGTTGCTTTTCAGCGACGTTTTGCGTGAGTGGACATGACAAGCACAAGCTCAATCTGACGCCGTCGAACGTCCAACTGCAGAGGCCGCTGGGAGGGAAAACTTAGTAGCATTTTCCAATGACAGTGAGTTCTTATATATATATATATATATATATATATATATATATATATATATATATATATATATATATATATATATACCTTTGATCCATAGCTCAAGGCGCAGTGGGCATTGGTGTCTTTTGTCCTCAACTCATTTAGCAATTACACATATATCAACACGCGGTCAAGAAAAATAGGTTAGTCCTGTGCAGATTCACCGAGGAGGGCAAATATATTTTCGTGGCACTTTATTAAAATACTATAACGTTAGCGCCCAAGTGTGCAGAAAAGAGTCGTGGCGAACGTACCGGCCGAACACAAGACCCTCTCCGATTTCGTTTTTTTTTAAATCTCCGCACTTTTTTAAGTCTAAAATAACTGCACTGACCAAACACCTTGTGCGAAAAAAAAATTATCTGCCTGCGCGCTAATTGAATTGTACTCATAACCGCAAACATGATGCATCCCACCCCGCTGAAGAGTATAAAATGTTATCTTAATTCAATGAAAACAAACATTTCGTCTGAGTGCTTAAGTGAATACAGTGAATGCAGAATAAGAAGTGAATGAGTGAATAAATAGATTTACTATTCGCTCTCCTATGCAGACTCCGACTTTAATTTTTGTTTATACGTCTATACCATGCGCGCAAAAAGGCTGATTTGGGACGTTGCTGACATGCTTTATAAGAAATTTGGATTTATTTGCAATTCTTTTGTTAACTAATGTTGGAAGTTTCATGACAAAATATTCACCTAAAACACTTTGCCATGCAACCACAAAACATTGAAGAAAGGTATTCCCAGATTTGTAAAAATTACACGTGTAACACATTTTCAGCTTTAAATTTCACATTGAGTTTGTCCGCCTTAATACATGAAGGGCTGCGCATGTAATATAAAGACACCTCCCAATTTGTTTCACAAAGTTTATTCGGGGTGATGTTTTGTCTTACGCTAAAATATATATATATATATATATATACGGCCGAAAGTACAATACTGCCCCTCACCAGGTCTGGCCATGTTGAGCTGACCATCTTAAGCTGATACAAGACGCGCTAATGATAGTGTCTGATAAGTATTACATCCACCCGCCGCGGTGGCTTAGCGGATACGGTGTTGCGCTGCTAAGCACGAGGTCGCGGGACCGAATCCCTGCCGCGGCGGGCCG
The DNA here is from genome assembly GCF_050947875.1 of Dermacentor variabilis. NCBI lineage: Eukaryota > Metazoa > Arthropoda > Arachnida > Ixodida > Ixodidae > Dermacentor > Dermacentor variabilis. Next base: position 72,119,465 of record NC_134574.1, on the reverse strand, counting down.
CATTTCGATGGGGGCGAAACGCAAAAACGCTCGTGTCCCGTGCATTGGCGGCCCGTTAAAGATACGCTGGGGGTCAAAATTAATCCGGAGTCGCCCGCTATGGCGTGCCTCGTGATCACATCATGGTTTTTGGCCCGTAAGAACCCAGAATTAAATTCAAGTATAAGATCCCTACTCACCGCGGACAGAGCTGAAATTTCAAACCAAACGCGGCTCGTCCTCGCTGACGGCGCACTCCCAGCCGCAGAGTCGACGTATATCGCTGCAAGTGTGTCTTGGTGTTCCTGCATATGCTCCCCCAGCGGCAGCATATATGCAGGTGCACTAGTGTGCCTGCATACGTGGCGGCGCTGTGACATTGTTCCTAGAGACCCGTCACTTCGAGAATTATTCAAGGGAACAACAGGTATTTGTTTAACCTGTTGCTTCAATGGACGAATTAAAGTTTACCGAAATAATAAAACCGAATGTCTGCGTGTTTTTGTTTTACTCCGTGCCGTTGCAAGAGAGGCGTCGTACTTCCGTTTCGTCTGCTTGTTTCCAAGTCGTGCATGCAGTGGCGCGCGCAAAACACCGAAACCATGTTCCAGCGCGGAATCAAGCTCTGTGATCCGCGTGTGCCTGGCTCAGTATTCGTGTAGCACTTATACCGCTAGTCTAGTGTCCTCGTGCACGGCACTCAAAATCGTGCGCTGCGCGAAACTACACACAACAGCTCGCGCGCGACGCCGTCAGCGAAAGTGCGCCGTGCCGCAAAAAAGCGAGAAAAATAATTAAGGTGGGGCCCGTGACGTACGCGATACGCGATTCCCTAGCTTCGGTAACGGAGGGGAAGAGAAAGAAAAAACTTTTATTGTCACGGTTGAGTGGAGTTTTCTTTCCCAGCGGTGTGGGCTGGAATTTCGCTTGCGCAGGCTGGACGGCGCGAGTGGAGAGAGTGGCTCACTGCAGTGGAGCTCACCTCCTGTAATCATGGGTTCGCGGCACTGAAATATTTTTATCTCGACTATTAATGGAAGAAGAAGAAGAGGTGCAGCGTCCATAGCTTGTGTTAACATCGGCTCCATCTTCTCGAAATGTTTTCGCCGCGATTTTCTGTGCATACCAGCCCTAATTTTGTACCATTCGAATTGTGAGACCACCAGGACTCTGTAGATACCAAGTTATCAGGTGGGACATTTATTTTTCCGGGACTGAGACCACTTTTGTGTTACGATCAAGCCGTCGCCGCGCTAAGGCTAAGCGCGTGCGCCAGGTGCTCGGCCTACCAGGCTACCTGGCACGGTCCCGCGCGTGTCCGTGCGAGCTCCGCTACGACGCACAAGCCCCTGGCCAAATCTGCGAAGCATGAAAGTCCAAGTATGTGGCAAAGATATTTCCCCAGAAGAGTTAACCGCCGAGATGGGCTGGTGTACCGCCCGTTCCCGTCGGTGTACCGCCCGTCGCCCAGACGAGCAGCGGGACCGAAAACTATCCCAAGACCAACAACCTAGGACGCAAGACTCTCGCTCTCGCTATAGACCCAGGCAGCAAGTTAGAACTCAGGTTCTCAAGGCCGGGCGCATGCTCCCACTACCAGCAAATGAGATCAAGATCATCGTCAGACCCAAAGGAGCACTCAATATTTCCAAGGTCGGCAGCCCTACAGTGACTGCAGCTATTCTTCAAACAGCGAAACTTAGCTCAGAAGCCAGTCAAAACGACACAATATGCTCGAACAACCAGCAAAACATCATGGTGATCAGCACGCCCAGCCCGCAAAATGCGGACCGGTACGTAAGAGTCAAGTCCATCCAAGTCAACGGGGTAACCCACGAGGTCAGCGCATACGAAGCCGCCCCAGATAATACCACCAAAGGGGTCATCAGAGGCATCCCTCTCACCGATGACGCCAGACAAGTCGATGCTAACATCATAAATGACCGTAATCCTCTAGCCCTGGCCGCAAAGCGAATCGGTTCCACCACGACCATCGTCATTGCCTTCGACGGGCCTGACGTACCATACATGGTTCGGTATGGCGCAACACTAATCCCATGCTCCCTGTACCGCAAGCAGATCGATATCTGTTACCAATGCGGCCGTCTCGGGCACCGCATGGACGTTTGCCCGTTCCCTAATAACAAGATCTGCCGGGGCTGCGGAGCTCGCAACCCAGATCAAGATCATCAGTGTACACCCAAGTGCATGTTGTGTGGTGGACCCCACCCCACAGCGGACAAAGCTTGTACTGCCAGATACAAAACGCCGTACGTTATACGAAGACGCCTCGGAGAACGCCGAGTAGCACAGCATCCAGCCCTTCAATCAGAAGATTTCCCGTCCATGGAGACCAAACACCGGTCCCGGTCCCGCTCCCTCTCCAGACCGAGGTCGGACCGAGGTCGGTCCAGATCAAGATCCACGTCGACTCCAGGAGCCAGATATACCTCAGAAAAGGTGAGCTTCGCAGAGGCCCTGACGGGCGTCTCGCGAGAGGGTCACGTAAAATCCCCCCACTGCCTAAACCCAACACAGACAACACAGACATCGAACACCTTAAGAAAGAAAACGCAGTTATGCGTGATTTAATCCAAAAGCTTACCCAGGAGGTTCACAGCCTCAAACAACCCAAAACCCAACCCGCACCTAACACCCCAGAACCCGCTACCAACAGCCAAACCGAAGAACTCTCAAGATCAGCCCCAAAAAAGCCAGCCCTCCGAGAAGGAGCTCAGGGCCAAGTACGCTCCGAGGTCAAGGATATGCTCGTAACACTCCAAAGCACGGTGGAAACTTTACGGAATTCTCTAATCGCCCTTATGCACAGAGTCACCGCGATGGAAGCTAATATTCAAACCCTTTTCACACACACCGCTTCCACCACTCAAACCGTAGCCATGGACACCACAGGAACCGTCGCCGCCACCCTGCCACCTGTGGCATCCCCTATCCTTAATCATGGCCCACACTAAAACTGACACAACATTGTGGCAGTGGAACTGCCGAGGCTACCTCCATAAACAACCCGTTCTCCGTCAACACCTCCGTACTACTGCATGTCAACCCGACGTAATCTTGCTCCAGGAAACGCACAATACTCCGGTCAGCCTTCCAGGATATCACTCTTTCACTGCGAACAACGCTCCACACGGAGTCTCCACACTCGTTCGAAAAAGAATTACCGCGATCGAACACGATCTCAACGATCGGCGCACCGAACACCTCTTCATTGAGCTCATCCCGCACAGAAAACGAAAGGAAGGACTATTTATCCTCAATATCTACAATACTCCATCTCAACGCCATAGCCGATTTCTAACCCTCTTCAAAAAGGCCCTCAACATCGCATGCAGCAGCCCCCTTATCATCGGAGGTGACTTCAATCTCCCGCACACAGGATGGGGTTACAGACACAGCTCTGCTGCAGGTCGTAACTTATGGCAAGACTCCCATGATATCGGGCTTACACTCATTACTGACCCAGCCTTCCCCACTCGCCTCGGCACTTCAACTGAACGAGACACGACGCCAGACCTCACTTTCACCAAAAACGCAGACAACGCCCATTGGCGCAACACCCAACATGACCTCGGGAGTGATTACTCTATCATCGAAATTACTCTCCCACACCTACCAGCCATTATGAGAAGAACAAGGGACTTTACTTGGACGGACTGGGATGCGTTCCGTAAACGCCGTGTAACAGCAACGACGGACACTCCCATTACCGACATAAAATCATGGTCATGCGATCTACTGTCTGATACTAAATCGGCCACCCACATTATCACAACAGACGCCCCGACTGAGCGCATGGACAGTAGACTCGCCCACCTTATCGAGGCCAAATCATCCATCCTCTCTAGATGGAAGGGACAACGGCTCAATAAAAGACTCAGACGGAAGGTCGCACTTCTCAACAAGGAAATTGAAGCTCACTGCCGCGTCCTAAGTCAACAGCAATGGACAGAGCTCTGTCACTCTCTAGACGGGCAACTCCACCACCCCCGCTCGTGGAAAATCCTCAAACATTTGATTGATAGCACCGCCACCCGCTCATATCAACAAGATCGCCTCACCAAGCTTTTATTCACAGAAAGCAAGACGCATGGCCAGGACCACGTTAAGAATACCTTATGTCAAAAGTACATCCCATCTGGGCCCACTCAACCTCACGGCCCATACACAGGGACCTCCAACCCTGCCCTTGATGAAGATTTCAGCGTGGCAGAGATTCATGCTGTCCTACATAAGCTGAACAGCCGTTCGGCGCCAGGCCCAGATGGTGTTACGAATAAAACACTAAGAAATCTAGATGAACCCTCGGTGCAACAACTCACCGAATACATCAACAACTGCTGGCGCCAGGGATCCATTCCCCCGACATGGAAAACAGCCAAAGTAATTCTCATCCCCAAACCCGGTAAGCCATCTAGCCTCGCCAATCTCCGGCCCATATCGCTAACTTCATGTGTAGGCAAGGTCATGGAGCACGCACTCCTAACCCGTGTAAACACTCACCTCGAAGACACATGTGCTTACCCCCACTCGATAATTGGCTTTAGACAGCATCTTTCCACCCAAGACGCTATGCTCCAACTTCAGCATCAAATCCTAGATGGCAAATCCCGTCACACGAAGGCGATCTTGGGCCTCGACCTCGAGCGCGCCTTCGATAATATAAGGCACTCCACCATCCTCGAGCGCATCTCCTTGCTTAACCTTGAAGAACGCACTTATAACTATGTAAGGGACTTTCTATTCAATCAGAAGGCCTTCCTGTCGGTCGGAGACATTCGATCGGAGGAACTCTCCTTCGGCAGCACGGGCACACCGCAAGGCTCTGTCATTTCCCCAATACTGTTTAATCTGGTTATGCTAGGATTAGCACAAGAACTACAAAAACTCGATGGCATTAAACACACCATATACGCCGACGACATTACAATCTGGGCTGCAAAGGGCAGTGACGGCCAAATCGAAACTGCCCTACACGACGCCATTGACGTCGTAGAAAATTATCTTGAAGGCACGGGACTCCGCTGTTCCCCTGAAAAGTCGGAGCTTCTCCTATACCGCCCCACACTCCGTGGACGCCCCCCGCGGGGCTCCATGACTAAACGCCAATACGAGGAAATAGAGCTCAACCTGAGGGATGGCAGACCTATACCCGTGGTCCCTTGCATCCGCGTTCTTGGTATGACCATAGAAGCCAACGGAGCTAACTCTACGGCTATCTCAAAGATCCTTCGACAGACCGCCAATACATCCAGACTCCTGAAACGAGTGACCAACCGGCGAGGGGGTATGAAGGAAGAAAGCCTCATCCGCCTTGTCCAATCTTTTATCGTCTGTCACATTACTTATGTTGCACCCTTTCTCAACTGGTACAAAGCTGAAAAGACTAAACTGGACATCATCATTAGAGGAGCCTATAAGCAGGCCTTAGGACTACCCAACCACACCAGCACGGAACTTCTACTACAATTAGGTATCCACAACACGCTGGACGAGTTAATCGAGGCCCAACGTCGATCTCAACTAGAGCGGCTTACTCTCACGGAAACGGGCCGCAGCATTCTAAACAAGCTTAATATCACCTACCACCGTCAACATGGAGACAAACACCCAATACCACGCGACATTCAGCAATGAATGCACGCCGACCCTATTCCGATAAACATGCACCCAGACTACAACAAAGAACGCAGGAAGGCACGAGCTACTTCCCTCATCAAAGCTTACGCCAACACCGCGGGCGTCACCTTCGTCGACGCAGCTGAGTACCAAGATGGACGGCGCATTGCGGCGGTTACCACAGTAGGCGGCTTGCTCCGACATGCTGCCAGCATCATTACCAAAAATGCCGAGACGGCCGAGGAAGTGGCCATCGCCCTGGCCACTCTTGACCCCGCCTGTCACACCATACTGAGTGATTCTCGCGCAGCTGTCAACAACTACATCAAAGGTCGTATTTCTCATCAATCACTCCGTATCTTACCGCAAGCCCCGCATTCGCCTGAAAATCAAATCACCCTCGTCTGGATCCCAGCACACGCCGGCGTTGTCCATCCGCACCTCACCAACCTCAACGAGGTTACACACTCCGTAGCACGAGGACTAGTCAACCGTGCCGGAGACGGTGCAGGTGCACCCGCAGGACGCGACCGCCTTACAAGATACAACGACCTTGTAAAGTCGTTTTACCTCGCAAGAAGAGCCTTCCCCACCCCTCACCGCAAGTTAAACAGGGCACAGGCAACCACCCTTCGCCTGTTACGGACGAATACATACCCCTCCCTCACACGCTATCACACTATATACCCCGACATCTACCTGAGCCGGACGTGCAAGGTCTGTAAAACTGAATCGGCAACACTCCCCCACATGCTATGGGAGTGCAAAGATCAATACCAAGACCTTAATCCCGTGACCCTCTCGTCGAGATGGCACGCCGCCCTGCGCAGCTCCCATCTCGACGACCAACTCTGGGCGACCCAGCAGGCCTACGAAGCGGCGAAGAGGCAAGACCTCGACGTCCCATCGTGGGAGGCCTAGGCCCAGCCGACTGAACTGCTGGTCGTCATTAAAGTTTACTCTCTCTCTCGACTATTAATGAGCCGATCTGATTCTTTTTTTTTTTTTTGGCGGCAGAAGACTCCCTAGAGCACACGTAACAACTTCCAGCGTATAATCAAAATTTGCTACGGGGCCTGGTGAGGGGCCCTTTAAGATGACTAAAGTTGTACGTTGGGCTTGTCGCTATACTTAAAGAGCCCCTCACCAGGTCTGGCCATTTTGAGGTGACAAGCGCAGCGCATGCATTGCGCGGTAACGATCGTGTCTGATCGTGTACGCGCCGCGGAAAGATCTGAAATTTCAATTCGGACGCCGTTTTCCTCTCCACACGCGGCCGCCGCGCTCCAAACCGAACGGTGACGCAATCGTGCCCCTGCGCCTGCGTAATAGTGTCCACAGTGTGACGTCGCTCGTGGTGACACGTGACTTTGAGACTTAGTCAAGACAACATCTGTTATCTGTGCGATATGTTGCTTGAATTGGCGAATTGAAGTTTAGAGAAATAATAAAGCACATAAACGGAATGTCTGCGTGTTTTTCGTTTTACTTCGCACCGAAGCAAGACAGATGTACTTCCGCTTCGTCTGCTTGCTGCCACGGTCGTGCGGTCACGTGCGCAGGTACCGAAGCTATGCCATTTTCTACTGTGTTCCAACGCGTCATCACGCCCTGCGATCCGCTTGTGCTGCCTCGGTAATCGTGTAGCACTGACTTATACCACTAGTTATGTTTAATTGCGCACAGCGCCCAAAATCGTGCGCTGCTCGAACAAGACAACAGCTCGCGCGCGACACCGTCGGCGGCAGTGCCTAGCGCCCCCCCCCCCCGGAAAAAAAAAGAAGAAAGCGAGAAGCAAAAAAAAAAAAAAAAGAATGAAGGCGGGGCCTGGGACATAGGCGTCACGCGATCCTCGAGGTCCGGTATGGGAGAACGCAG